>NW_027264645.1:0-24283 GCF_036320965.1 Panulirus ornatus | reverse complement strand
ACATTACATATTTTGATATAATAAGAAATGATAACTAGATTTACTATATTTACTGTCAAGATAATTAGGTTTACTGCCTTATAAAATGTCAAGATCATTAGATTTGCTGCCTTTTAACATGTCGAGATATAACTGCCTTGTAACAGGTCAAGATCATTAAATTTCTTTATGGCAGTGAAAATTATGATTTACTGCCTTATAACAAGTCAAGATCATTAAATTCTCGCCTAATAATGGTCAAGATCGTTAGATTTACTGCCTTATAACGCAGTAAATGTAATGACTTTGACGATATAACGCAGTAATATCGCCAAACATCATTAAATGTATTGCCATATAATGTCAAAATTTACTGCCATGTCAAGATCATTAGATTTACTGCCTTATGCCAACATTGTGAGATTGCTGCCTTATAAATAGGGAAGATCATTAGATTTACTGCTTTATAACAGGTCAAGATCATTAGATTTACAGCCTTGTAACAAGTCAAGATCATTAGATTTACTGGCCGATAACTGGTCAAGATCATTAGATTTACTTTGTAACAGGTCAAGATCATTAGATTTGCTGCCTTATAACAGATCAAGATCATTATATTTACAGCCTTATAAGAGGTCAAGACCATTAGATTCACTGACTTATAACGGCCAATACAGATTTTTACTGCCTGATGACAATTCAAGACCAATAGATTTTTTGCCTTATAACAACTCAAGAATATTAGATTTACTGCCTTATAACAGGTCCAGATCATTATATTTACTGCTTTGTAACAGGTGAAGATCATTAGATCTTACAACGTCAAAATCATTACAAGTCAAGATGTTTAATGCTTTGTAATTGGTCAAGATTATTATTTTTTTTGCCTTATAACAAGTCAAGATCATTAGATTTACAACCTAAGATCAAATTTACAGCCTAATTTACGGTCAAGATCGTTAGATTTACTGCCTTATAACAAGTTATATCGTCAAAATGATTACATTTACTACGTTAAAACAAGTCATCATTAGATGTACTTCCATATAATGTACTTCCATATAATTTACTTCCTTGTCAAGATCATTAGATTTACTGCCTTATGTCAAGAGTACTAGATTTACTCCCTTGCAACAAATCAAGATAATTAGATTTACTGCTTTTTACTAGGTCAAGATGATTATATTTACTTCATTGTAATAGGTCAAGATGACTAAATTTACTACTTTATAAACTGTCAAGACTGGATTATAACAATTCAAAACCAAGTAACTTGAAACAGGATATCAATATATTTATCATTATATTCACTGCCTTATAACAGGTCAAGATCACTAGATTTACTCCCTTATAACAAATGATAATCAGATTTACCGCTTTATACTAGGTCAAGATCATTAGATTTGTTGCCTCATAACAGGTCAAGATCATAAGATTTACTGCCTTGTAACAGTTCAACATTACTGAATTGTATATACTGAATTGTAACAATTCAAAATCAATAGAAACAGGTCATTATATTTACTGCCGTATAACACGTCATTTACTGTCTTATAAGAACTCAAGATCATTAGATTAACTGCTATGCAACCGGTCAAGATCATTATGTTTTTTGCCTTGTAAGTAGCCAAGATTCTTAGAATTACTGTCTAATAACGTCAGAATCATTAGATTTACAGTATTGTAACAGATCAAGATCATTATAACAGGTCAAGATCATTAGATTTATTTCCTCGTAACAGGTCAAGATCATTAGATTTACTGCCTTTTAGATATAAATATCAGAATATTTATATCTAAAAGGCAGTAAATCTAATGGGAAATGATCATTAGATTTACTGCCTTGTAACCGGTCAAGATTTACTGCCAACATAATTAGATTTGCTGCCTTATAAATAGGGAAGATCATTAGATCATTAGATTAACAGGCAAGATCATCAGATTTACTGCCTTATATCAACTCAACTACCTAAAATTTACTCTCTTCTAAGAAGTCAATATCATTAGCTTTACTGCCTTATAACATATCAAGACCATTAGATTTACTGCCTGATGACAATTCAAGATTTACTGTCTTGTAACAGGTCATCATTAAATCTATATTAATAATCTTGATCGGTTATAGATTTACTGACTTAGGTCAAGATCATTAGATTTACTGCCTTGCAACCGGTCAAGATTATTATATTTTTTGCCATGTAACATTAGATATACTGCTATATAACAGGTCATGATCATTCGATTTACTGCCTTGTAAGAGGTCCAGATCTAATTATCTACTGCCCTGTAACAGTTTAAGATTAATAGAATTACTGCCTTATAACTAGTCTAGATTATTAGATTTAGGGTCGAGATCATTATATTTACTTCCTTGTAACATGTCAAGATCATTAGATTTACTGCCTTAACTCGTCAAGATATATATACTGTCTTATATGTGATCATAAAATTTACTGCCTTATGAAAATTTAAGATCATTCCGTATAATGTTACAGGTCAAGCCTTATAACAACTCAAAATAAAACGTCTTATAACGTCAATATCATTAGATTTACGGCTAAGAACAGGTCAAGATCGTTGAATATAACAGGTCAAGATCATTAGATTTACTCCATATAACAGCAGCTAATCGTTAGATTTAATGCCTATTAATGCTATTAGATCTAATAGCAGATTTATTCACTTGTAACAGGTGAAGATCATTAGATTTGCTGCCTTATAACGTCAAAATCTCTACATTCACTGCTATATAACATGTCAAGATCATTAGATTAGGCCTTAAACATGTCAAGATCAATAGATTTACTGCCTTGTATCCGGTCACGATCATTAAATCATCAGATTTACAGCCTTGTAAATGGTCAAGATCATTAGATTTATTTTCTTAGGTCAAGGTCAAAAGATTTACTTCGTTGTAACATGTCAAGATCACTAGATTTACTGCCTTATAACATGTCAAGGTCATTATATTTGCTGCCTTGTAAATAACTGGTCAAGATCATTAGATTTACGACTTTATAACATATCAGGATCATTAGATTTGCTACCTTATAAATAGGGATCATTAGATTTCTTGCATTTTAACAGGTCAAGATCATTAGATATACTGCCGTATATATCAAGATCCTTACCGTCATTGCAATAAAACATTTTAGAAACACACCTAAACAACAGATGTTGACATTAAAATACCACAAACCTTTTATTGCAAAAGTATCACAGAACATTTATTTTAAGAAACTGGTCGAGAACAACATCAAAAACATGTTTGAACATTTAGAAAACACCTCGTTCAAATCAGTCCCTTTTTTTGTCAAAACGTCTGGTAAAGAGATTGTTTCAACCTTATTGTCATCGAAAGCAGATGTTTCAAACCTTATTTATTTGACAACTATATCAATAAATCATTTAAAAAAAGACATTGACTGAAACATAAATTTTGCTATCAAAACAATTTCCAAAGAAATTATTGTTTCTATATCAATGAAACATTTAATAAACATCTCCAAAATTAAAACACCCCTTTGGCTGCCAAAACAACAGCATAAAACTTGGTTTGAAATCACTAAAACATCTAAGAGACATTTGATGATATCAGCAAAACATCAAAACAGCATACGGTTCAGCAGAAAAAAATAATTTGCAATCAACAAAAACATGTTTTTGCATCGATAAAACGTCTAAGGAACGTGATGACATCAACAGAATATCCGAACGACTTATTTCGAAATCAGTAATACACCGAAACACACTACCCAATATGTGGCTGAAACGAAAGCAGCTGTTTTCAAAAACAGAGCAATTTTTTAACATCAAGAAAATGTCTGAGGTACTTCTCATTAAAGTAGGCAAACACCCTACACATTGATATCAAAATATTGATAACAAAACATTTGTTTACATCAACAAAATATCCAAACAACATATTAAAACACCACAAAACATGTTTTGTGCAAACAAGACGACTTCAAAGCAGTTGTTTTGCAACTTGCTTCGACTTCAACAAACGTTCTTGAAATACTTTTATTTTCTATCAAAACCTTTGCCAAAGAACTTGCAAAAAAAAAAAAATCTGAATATATATCGACATTATTAAACCACCGATAGACCTTCCCATTAAGATACAAAAGCCACAGAATATAGGAGCTAAAACACCCTTTTGGCTTACAAAATGAAATCACTTCATTCCAACAAAAAAGAACGTTAGTTTTGACATCAATAAAACTCCAAATAAAACATCCAAAAAACAAGTTCATATCATTAAGACAGAAAAAGATCCTGCCCATTTGATGATATCAGCAAAACATCAAAACAGCATACGGTTCAGCAGAAAAAAATAATTTGCAATCAACAAAAACATGTTTTTGCATCGATAAAACGTCTAAGGAACGTGATGACATCAACAGAATATCCGAACGACTTATTTCGAAATCAGTCTTGCTGCAGCAAGAACAATCTTTGTTTTGACATCAAAGAAACATGTTGCCAATATATTCAAACAATATACGTTAACTTCAAGCAGGCAAAGAGGCTCCCGATTGACATTATTACAAAAAACTTAGAACTTGTGCGTTACAGAAACTAAAACATCCATTTTGCTATCAACATTAGAATGCAATTAAATGACAGCCAATAAGAAGTCGAAGTAATGAATAGCCGGGCCTGCCCGACGATGTTGCCAGTAGTAGGTGGAGTGTGGTACGAGAACCATGGTGCCTAGCATTGTCAAGAAAAAGATTTTGTGCTCTATGATAATAATTGCTTTGTGTCTCAAGAAGAAAAAGAAGAAAAGGATATGGTGTAAAGATTGGTTAAGGAAAAGAAGTATGTTTGGAAGCACTGCAACAATACTTCATGAATTACAAATTGCAAACATTGACTATCCAAAGGAGAGCAAAAAAAGTTATTTTTACCCTATTGTAACAAAACATTTGTCTGCATCAAAATATCCAAACAACCCACATCGATATCATTATAAAAGCTATTTATGCAAACAAGAAAGAATTTACAAAAAGAGAATACATTTGTTTTAATATCAATAAAACATGGTGAATGACATTATTAAAACATCGATAGACCTTCCCCATTAAGATACAAAAGCCACAGAATGTAGGAGCTTACAAAATGAAATCGTGTAGTTTTAACTTCATTGCAACAAAAAAGTATTTGTTTTGACATCAATAAAACCATCTTGTGATGAATAAACTTTGTTTTGACTTCAACGAAACATTTCAATAAAATATTCAAACAATACATGTTAACGTCATTTGAATAGGCATTTAAATTATTGACAGTATTACAAAAAAACTTAGAACTTGTGCGATATAACTAAAACAACAATTTTGCTATCAACATCAAGAAATTAGGGAATTGAACGTATGGATGCAGTCAGAAAGATTTTTAACACAAAATATGGCGTCATTAAAGCAGCCAAAGACCCAGATAATTAGCTTAAAACAACCGCAAAGACTGGCAGAGTTATTTCATCCTCATTGTAACAAAAGCAGAACACTCGTTGACTTCAAGTTGACTAATAAGAAATCAAAACAACAGACGCTAAAAAACACTTCGCTCTTTAAACGGTAGCCAAAGACGTTAGCAAGAAAATTTATAATAAATATATGATAATATTTACATGATTTCACCATTTTTGACAAAGCATTTGTTTTTACATCGATAAAATATCCAAACATATTTTATTATAAAACACCCAAAATACCCATTGACTTAATTGAAAATATATATAAAATGTTTGTCATTAGGAGCTAAAACATTTCTCCCTAACAAAATGAAACAGAAAAAGTTATTGCAAGAAATAAAAACCTTTTGTTTTCATATCAATAAAACGATTAAAATACCAAAAGGCCCTCCTCACATCGTTTCTACTATCAAAATGACATCTAAGAAACATGTGTTGAAAGAGATAAGACAGAAACTCATTAAAACAAACGATAAGACATTTTGCTTTCAAATGGCATCGAATTCAGTTTTTTTAATATTGCAACAACAGGAAAATTGTTTGACACCAATAAATCAATAAACTTGTGTTGTCATTTCTTAATCATGGAAAGACATCACCACAAAAGCCTAAGAAAACAGTTTTTGCTAACAAAATATCGAGTGTAGTTGTTTCAATATTATTGCGATAGAAAACATTCGCAATGATATTAATAAAGCATTTAAATAACGTGTTTTCATGAATAAAACATCTCAACATATACTCAAATTTAATGATTTGAGGATGTTTATGTTAATACGTTTCTTAGCCGAAGATCCTCCAGGTTGGTCATTAAAAAAAACAATAAAACCTGTGGGCAGACGATAACAAAACAACAGCAACATCGATAAAACGTCATAACATGGTATCAAATGGACACCGAAGCATAACATTTATGTTATCAATAAAACATCTATGAAACAAAATACTTCCCTCAACAAAATATCCAAAAATCCTATTTGTTTTTGTTGACATCATTAAAACACTAATACCGTCAACATTCACATCATTATAAAGCATGTAGAATTACACGAGTTAAAACACTTTTCGTTGACAAAAAGACATCGAAAGTAATAAAATCAGAGGATTTGTTTTGACAACATCCAAACACCTAAAGATGCTCCAGATTGAAAAAATTACAAAATCCATTAAATATCTACGTCCAGACCTTAAAACATCTTTTTTTCTATGAAAAAGTGGTTGTTTTAATCTTACTGCAAGAGAACCTAAACATTTGAAACTCCTTAAGGCCGTCGCCATTAACAATTACAAAATACTATCAAGTGGACAAACATCCAAAAAACATGATATTTTAAAAAAAAAAGAAAAAAAGCCCTTAGCCACTACAAATACGATGTTCAAAGTTATATTTTGACATCAATAAAAATCTAATGAACATCTAATAAAAATGTCAATGAAACCACAAACACATCACTTTAAACTATGGGATTTACGACTGCCGTAAAAGTTGTTTTAACATTTTGTTTCACTAAAACGTAAGAAATGTGATGATATCAATAAATCATAGCAACATATTGTGACGTCAATGTAATAGCCATAGGTTATGGAGTTTGTGCGTACAGACGCAAAAAAAAATAAAAAAACATGCCAAGAAATATTTTTTTTCATCACTAAAACTACATATGTTGACATTAAAACAACTTATGCGTATATTAAAAAAAAAGAACATCTATTTTGCTATGGTGACAAATGTGTTGACGAACCAAACATCCAAATAACAAAATTAAGATACCAAAACATCCTTCCTTTTATGTCATTACAAAAACTACAGGAGATAAGACATGCTTTTTCCTAACAAAACACCGCATGTAATGTATGTTGACATTACAACATTACAACGCAAAGGAGCTATTCCTATGCGTCCAGACCCGTAAACACCCTCTTTTCTATTAAAACAGCTTCCAATAAATTTTTTTCCCCTTATTTCAAGAAAAACAACTTTTGTCGTAAGATCAGTGACATTTCAAATTATATCTATTAAGATGATAAAAATGGATACAAATTAAATTGGAAACAGTTTTTCTTTTAATATCATGTCTAGCATCAATACAACATACAAAGAACATATGTTGACATCACTATCAAAGTGATATCGGAAGTAATCTTAACCTCATTTTCTCACTAAATCTTAAAAGATCTTTGTTGATTGATATCAATCTTTTTGCTATCAAAACCCCAAAAAAAGTGATTTTAATCTGAGTTGACATACAAACAACCAAAAAAGTATTTTAACACCCTTTTTACTTTTAAAACGATATCGAACGAAAATTATTAATAAAACGTGTTGACATCATTAATCAAAAAATCATTTGTTGACATCGGTGTGATGTCACATCAATGTGACGTCATGTGTTACATTATTAAAATACCCAAAAAAAAAACATTGAAAGTAGTCATGATAAAAGATATTTGCTTTCACATAAATCTACGAAGCATGTGTTCAAAAAGATAAAACATTTAAGCAGCATATGTTCACATCATTAAAATAGCCATTGAGATAATTTAAAACCATAAAACGTCTGCGTACATTGCTAAATTACCCATTTTAACATAAATAAAATATGTCGAGGTCAATGAAACATCATTAGCCAAAACATCATTAGTTTACCTATTGCCTTACAATAGGTCAAGATCATTAGATTTACTTCCTTGTAACAGGTCACGATCATTTGATTTACTTCCTTGTAACAGGTCAAGATCATGAGATTTTCTGCGTTATTGCCATCTGTCAAGACATTAGATATAACTTGCAACAGGTCAAGATTATTAAAATGACTGCCTTATAACATGTCAAGATGATTAGATTTGCTGCCTTATAAATAAGGAAGATCATTAAAATTACTGACATATATAAGGAAGATCATTAGATTTACTGCCTTAAATTTACAGCTTTGTAACAGATCAAGAGCAATAGATTTATTGCCTTACAATAGGTCAAGATCATTAGATTTACTTTCTTGTAACAGGTCACGATCATTTGATTTACTTCCTTGTAACAGGTCAAGATCATGAGATTTTCTGTGTTATTGCCATATAATGTCAAGACATTAGATATAACTTGCAACAAGTCAAGATTATTAAAATGACTGTCAAGATGATTAGATTTGCTGCCTTATAAATAAGGAAGATCATTAAAATTACTGACATATGTTGACATCACTATCAAAGTGATATCGGAAGTAATCTTAACCTCATTTTCTCACTAAATCTTAAAAGATCTTTGTTGATTGATATCAATCTTTTTGCTATCAAAACCCCAAAAAAAGTGATTTTAATCTGAGTTGACATACAAACAACCAAAAAAGTATTTTAACACCCTTTTTACTTTTAAAACGATATCGAACGAAAATTATTAATAAAACGTGTTGACATCATTAATCAAAAAATCATTTGTTGACATCGGTGTGATGTCACATCAATGTGACGTCATGTGTTACATTATTAAAATACCGCCATCTAACAGGTCAACATTAGATTTACAGCCTTATTATAGGGCAAGATCATTAGATATACTGTCTTACAACAGATTAAGATGATTAGATTTACTGCCATATAACAAGTAAAGATCATTAGATTTACCGCCTTATATTATATTATATGAAAACATTTACAGCCCTATAACAGGTCAGGATCATTAGAATTACTGCCTTAAATATAATGCATTAAATATAATGCCTTGTAACAAGTCAAGATCAGTAGATTTATAAACAAGTGAAGATCATTAAATCTGTTATAGATTTACTGACTCATAACGTCAAGATCATTAGATTCACTGCCTTATAACAGGTCAAAATCATTAGATTTACTGCCTTATAACAACTCAATGTCATTAGATTTATTGCCTTAAATCTATGATAATGATCTTGACCGGTTATAGATTTACTAACTTCTAATATCAAGATTATTAGATTTACTGACATGTCAAGGTCATTAGTTGTACTGCCTTGTAGCAGGTCAAGATTATTTGATTTCCAGCCTTGTAACAGATCAAGATCATTAGATTTACTTCCTTGTAACATGTCAAAATCATAAGATTTGCTGCCTTGTAAATAAAGATTATTGGATATACTGCCTTTTAACAGGTCAAGATCATTAAATTTACTGCCTTATAACATAAGATCAGATTTACTGACATGTTAAGATCATTAGATTTGCTGCCTTATAAATAAAGATCACTAGATTTACTTCCTTGTAACAGGTCAACATCATTAGATTTACTTCCTTGTAACAGGTCAAGATCATTAGATAGACTGCCATATAACATGTTACGATCATGAGATTTACTGCCTGATAACAATTCAAGATCATTAGATTTACTGTTTTGTAAAGGCCAAGATCATTAGAATTACTGCCTTATAACAGGTCAAGACTTTAGATTTTATGATTTATAACTTGTAACAGGTCAAGATTATCAGAATTACTGCCTTGTGACAAGTCAGGATAATTAGATTTACTGTCTTCTAACAATTCAGGATCATTAGATTTACTGCCTTGTAACAGGTCAAGATTATTAGAATTACTGCCTTATAACAAGTCAAGATCATTAGATTTAGGGCCTTGTTGCTGGTCAAAATCATTAGATTTACTTCCTTATAACGTCAAGATCATTAGATTTGTTGCGTTATAAATAGGGAAGATTGACTGACTTCTACCATTACGAGTTCATTAGATTTTAAGCCTTTTTAAAGGGCAAAATCATTATAAGAGATTATAACAGATTACTGCCTTATAATATGTCAAAACTTCAGATATTCTGACATAACTTGTAACAGGTCATGATTATTAGAATTGCTACCTTATGATGTGTCTGTAACAGGTCAAGATCATTAGGTTTACTGTCTTATGTCAAGATCATTGGAATTGTTGCCTTAGAAATAGGTCAAGATCACTAAATAGAGCAAGATCATTAGATTTACTGCCCTACAACTAGATTATCCCTAGATTTACTGCCTTATAGCAATTCAATATCATCAGATTTACTACCTTATGACAGGTTAAGATCATTACAATATTATATGTCAAGATCATTAGATTTATTGACAATTCAAGATTACATGTCAACATCTTTAGATGTTGACATAGGGCAAGACCATTAGATTTACTCAACATCCTTAGGTTTACTGCCTTTTAACAGGTCAAGACCATTAGATTTTTACTGCCTTGTAACAGATCAAGATCATTAGATTTATTTATTTGCCTTATGTCAATACATTACATATTTTGATATAATAAGAAATGATAACTAGATTTACTATATTTACTGTCAAGATAATTAGGTTTACTGCCTTATAACATGTCAAGATCATTAGATTTGCTGCCTTTTAACATGTCGAGATATACTGCCTTGTAACAGGTCAAGATCATTAAATTTCTTTATGGCAGGTGAAAATTATGATTTACTGCCTTATAACAAGTCAAGATCATTAAATTCTCGGCCTAATAACTGGTCAAGATCGTTAGATTTACTGCCTTATAACGCAGTAAATGTAATGACTTTGACGATATAACGCAGTAATATCGCCAAACATCATTAAATGTATTGCCATATAATGTCAAAATTTACTGCCATGTCAAGATCATTAGATTTACTGCCTTATGCCAACATTGTGAGATTGCTGCCTTATAAATAGGGAAGATCATTAGATTTACTGCTTTATAACAGGTCAAGATCATTAGATTTACAGCCTTGTAACAAGTCAAGATCATTAGATTTACTGGCCGATAACTGGTCAAGATCATTAGATTTACTTTGTAACAGGTCAAGATCATTAGATTTGCTGCCTTATAACAGATCAAGATCATTATATTTACAGCCTTATAAGAGGTCAAGACCATTAGATTCACTGACTTATAACGGCCAATACAGATTTTTACTGCCTGATGACAATTCAAGACCAATAGATTTTTTGCCTTATAACAACTCAAGAATATTAGATTTACTGCCTTATAACAGGTCCAGATCATTATATTTACTGCTTTGTAACAGGTGAAGATCATTAGATCTTACAACGTCAAAATCATTACAAGTCAAGATGTTTAATGCTTTGTAATTGGTCAAGATTATTATTTTTTTTGCCTTATAACAAGTCAAGATCATTAGATTTACAACCTAAGATCAAATTTACAGCCTAATTTACGGTCAAGATCGTTAGATTTACTGCCTTATAACAAGTTATATCGTCAAAATGATTACATTTACTACGTTAAAACAAGTCATCATTAGATGTACTTCCATATAATGTACTTCCATATAATTTACTTCCTTGTCAAGATCATTAGATTTACTGCCTTATGTCAAGAGTACTAGATTTACTCCCTTGCAACAAATCAAGATAATTAGATTTACTGCTTTTTACTAGGTCAAGATGATTATATTTACTTCATTGTAATAGGTCAAGATGACTAAATTTACTACTTTATAAACTGTCAAGACTGGATTATAACAATTCAAAACCAAGTAACTTGAAACAGGATATCAATATATTTATCATTATATTCACTGCCTTATAACAGGTCAAGATCACTAGATTTACTCCCTTATAACAAATGATAATCAGATTTACCGCTTTATACTAGGTCAAGATCATTAGATTTGTTGCCTCATAACAGGTCAAGATCATAAGATTTACTGCCTTGTAACAGTTCAACATTACTGAATTGTATATACTGAATTGTAACAATTCAAAATCAATAGAAACAGGTCATTATATTTACTGCCGTATAACACGTCATTTACTGTCTTATAAGAACTCAAGATCATTAGATTAACTGCTATGCAACCGGTCAAGATCATTATGTTTTTTGCCTTGTAAGTAGCCAAGATTCTTAGAATTACTGTCTAATAACGTCAGAATCATTAGATTTACAGTATTGTAACAGATCAAGATCATTATAACAGGTCAAGATCATTAGATTTATTTCCTCGTAACAGGTCAAGATCATTAGATTTACTGCCTTTTAGATATAAATATCAGAATATTTATATCTAAAAGGCAGTAAATCTAATGGGAAATGATCATTAGATTTACTGCCTTGTAACCGGTCAAGATTTACTGCCAACATAATTAGATTTGCTGCCTTATAAATAGGGAAGATCATTAGATCATTAGATTAACAGGCAAGATCATCAGATTTACTGCCTTATATCAACTCAACTACCTAAAATTTACTCTCTTCTAAGAAGTCAATATCATTAGCTTTACTGCCTTATAACATATCAAGACCATTAGATTTACTGCCTGATGACAATTCAAGATTTACTGTCTTGTAACAGGTCATCATTAAATCTATATTAATAATCTTGATCGGTTATAGATTTACTGACTTAGGTCAAGATCATTAGATTTACTGCCTTGCAACCGGTCAAGATTATTATATTTTTTGCCATGTAACATTAGATATACTGCTATATAACAGGTCATGATCATTCGATTTACTGCCTTGTAAGAGGTCCAGATCTAATTATCTACTGCCCTGTAACAGTTTAAGATTAATAGAATTACTGCCTTATAACTAGTCTAGATTATTAGATTTAGGGTCGAGATCATTATATTTACTTCCTTGTAACATGTCAAGATCATTAGATTTACTGCCTTAACTCGTCAAGATATATATACTGTCTTATATGTGATCATAAAATTTACTGCCTTATGAAAATTTAAGATCATTCCGTATAATGTTACAGGTCAAGCCTTATAACAACTCAAAATAAAACGTCTTATAACGTCAATATCATTAGATTTACGGCTAAGAACAGGTCAAGATCGTTGAATATAACAGGTCAAGATCATTAGATTTACTCCATATAACAGCAGCTAATCGTTAGATTTAATGCCTATTAATGCTATTAGATCTAATAGCAGATTTATTCACTTGTAACAGGTGAAGATCATTAGATTTGCTGCCTTATAACGTCAAAATCTCTACATTCACTGCTATATAACATGTCAAGATCATTAGATTAGGCCTTAAACATGTCAAGATCAATAGATTTACTGCCTTGTATCCGGTCACGATCATTAAATCATCAGATTTACAGCCTTGTAAATGGTCAAGATCATTAGATTTATTTTCTTAGGTCAAGGTCAAAAGATTTACTTCGTTGTAACATGTCAAGATCACTAGATTTACTGCCTTATAACATGTCAAGGTCATTATATTTGCTGCCTTGTAAATAACTGGTCAAGATCATTAGATTTACGACTTTATAACATATCAGGATCATTAGATTTGCTACCTTATAAATAGGGATCATTAGATTTCTTGCATTTTAACAGGTCAAGATCATTAGATATACTGCCGTATATATCAAGATCCTTACCGTCATTGCAATAAAACATTTTAGAAACACACCTAAACAACAGATGTTGACATTAAAATACCACAAACCTTTTATTGCAAAAGTATCACAGAACATTTATTTTAAGAAACTGGTCGAGAACAACATCAAAAACATGTTTGAACATTTAGAAAACACCTCGTTCAAATCAGTCCCTTTTTTTGTCAAAACGTCTGGTAAAGAGATTGTTTCAACCTTATTGTCATCGAAAGCAGATGTTTCAAACCTTATTTATTTGACAACTATATCAATAAATCATTTAAAAAAAGACATTGACTGAAACATAAATTTTGCTATCAAAACAATTTCCAAAGAAATTATTGTTTCTATATCAATGAAACATTTAATAAACATCTCCAAAATTAAAACACCCCTTTGGCTGCCAAAACAACAGCATAAAACTTGGTTTGAAATCACTAAAACATCTAAGAGACATTTGATGATATCAGCAAAACATCAAAACAGCATACGGTTCAGCAGAAAAAAATAATTTGCAATCAACAAAAACATGTTTTTGCATCGATAAAACGTCTAAGGAACGTGATGACATCAACAGAATATCCGAACGACTTATTTCGAAATCAGTAATACACCGAAACACACTACCCAATATGTGGCTGAAACGAAAGCAGCTGTTTTCAAAAACAGAGCAATTTTTTAACATCAAGAAAATGTCTGAGGTACTTCTCATTAAAGTAGGCAAACACCCTACACATTGATATCAAAATATTGATAACAAAACATTTGTTTACATCAACAAAATATCCAAACAACATATTAAAACACCACAAAACATGTTTTGTGCAAACAAGACGACTTCAAAGCAGTTGTTTTGCAACTTGCTTCGACTTCAACAAACGTTCTTGAAATACTTTTATTTTCTATCAAAACCTTTGCCAAAGAACTTGCAAAAAAAAAAAAATCTGAATATATATCGACATTATTAAACCACCGATAGACCTTCCCATTAAGATACAAAAGCCACAGAATATAGGAGCTAAAACACCCTTTTGGCTTACAAAATGAAATCACTTCATTCCAACAAAAAAGAACGTTAGTTTTGACATCAATAAAACTCCAAATAAAACATCCAAAAAACAAGTTCATATCATTAAGACAGAAAAAGATCCTGCCCATTTGATGATATCAGCAAAACATCAAAACAGCATACGGTTCAGCAGAAAAAAATAATTTGCAATCAACAAAAACATGTTTTTGCATCGATAAAACGTCTAAGGAACGTGATGACATCAACAGAATATCCGAACGACTTATTTCGAAATCAGTCTTGCTGCAGCAAGAACAATCTTTGTTTTGACATCAAAGAAACATGTTGCCAATATATTCAAACAATATACGTTAACTTCAAGCAGGCAAAGAGGCTCCCGATTGACATTATTACAAAAAACTTAGAACTTGTGCGTTACAGAAACTAAAACATCCATTTTGCTATCAACATTAGAATGCAATTAAATGACAGCCAATAAGAAGTCGAAGTAATGAATAGCCGGGCCTGCCCGACGATGTTGCCAGTAGTAGGTGGAGTGTGGTACGAGAACCATGGTGCCTAGCATTGTCAAGAAAAAGATTTTGTGCTCTATGATAATAATTGCTTTGTGTCTCAAGAAGAAAAAGAAGAAAAGGATATGGTGTAAAGATTGGTTAAGGAAAAGAAGTATGTTTGGAAGCACTGCAACAATACTTCATGAATTACAAATTGCAAACATTGACTATCCAAAGGAGAGCAAAAAAAGTTATTTTTACCCTATTGTAACAAAACATTTGTCTGCATCAAAATATCCAAACAACCCACATCGATATCATTATAAAAGCTATTTATGCAAACAAGAAAGAATTTACAAAAAGAGAATACATTTGTTTTAATATCAATAAAACATGGTGAATGACATTATTAAAACATCGATAGACCTTCCCCATTAAGATACAAAAGCCACAGAATGTAGGAGCTTACAAAATGAAATCGTGTAGTTTTAACTTCATTGCAACAAAAAAGTATTTGTTTTGACATCAATAAAACCATCTTGTGATGAATAAACTTTGTTTTGACTTCAACGAAACATTTCAATAAAATATTCAAACAATACATGTTAACGTCATTTGAATAGGCATTTAAATTATTGACAGTATTACAAAAAAACTTAGAACTTGTGCGATATAACTAAAACAACAATTTTGCTATCAACATCAAGAAATTAGGGAATTGAACGTATGGATGCAGTCAGAAAGATTTTTAACACAAAATATGGCGTCATTAAAGCAGCCAAAGACCCAGATAATTAGCTTAAAACAACCGCAAAGACTGGCAGAGTTATTTCATCCTCATTGTAACAAAAGCAGAACACTCGTTGACTTCAAGTTGACTAATAAGAAATCAAAACAACAGACGCTAAAAAACACTTCGCTCTTTAAACGGTAGCCAAAGACGTTAGCAAGAAAATTTATAATAAATATATGATAATATTTACATGATTTCACCATTTTTGACAAAGCATTTGTTTTTACATCGATAAAATATCCAAACATATTTTATTATAAAACACCCAAAATACCCATTGACTTAATTGAAAATATATATAAAATGTTTGTCATTAGGAGCTAAAACATTTCTCCCTAACAAAATGAAACAGAAAAAGTTATTGCAAGAAATAAAAACCTTTTGTTTTCATATCAATAAAACGATTAAAATACCAAAAGGCCCTCCTCACATCGTTTCTACTATCAAAATGACATCTAAGAAACATGTGTTGAAAGAGATAAGACAGAAACTCATTAAAACAAACGATAAGACATTTTGCTTTCAAATGGCATCGAATTCAGTTTTTTTAATATTGCAACAACAGGAAAATTGTTTGACACCAATAAATCAATAAACTTGTGTTGTCATTTCTTAATCATGGAAAGACATCACCACAAAAGCCTAAGAAAACAGTTTTTGCTAACAAAATATCGAGTGTAGTTGTTTCAATATTATTGCGATAGAAAACATTCGCAATGATATTAATAAAGCATTTAAATAACGTGTTTTCATGAATAAAACATCTCAACATATACTCAAATTTAATGATTTGAGGATGTTTATGTTAATACGTTTCTTAGCCGAAGATCCTCCAGGTTGGTCATTAAAAAAAACAATAAAACCTGTGGGCAGACGATAACAAAACAACAGCAACATCGATAAAACGTCATAACATGGTATCAAATGGACACCGAAGCATAACATTTATGTTATCAATAAAACATCTATGAAACAAAATACTTCCCTCAACAAAATATCCAAAAATCCTATTTGTTTTTGTTGACATCATTAAAACACTAATACCGTCAACATTCACATCATTATAAAGCATGTAGAATTACACGAGTTAAAACACTTTTCGTTGACAAAAAGACATCGAAAGTAATAAAATCAGAGGATTTGTTTTGACAACATCCAAACACCTAAAGATGCTCCAGATTGAAAAAATTACAAAATCCATTAAATATCTACGTCCAGACCTTAAAACATCTTTTTTTCTATGAAAAAGTGGTTGTTTTAATCTTACTGCAAGAGAACCTAAACATTTGAAACTCCTTAAGGCCGTCGCCATTAACAATTACAAAATACTATCAAGTGGACAAACATCCAAAAAACATGATATTTTAAAAAAAAAAAGAAAAAAAGCCCTTAGCCACTACAAATACGATGTTCAAAGTTATATTTTGACATCAATAAAAATCTAATGAACATCTAATAAAAATGTCAATGAAACCACAAACACATCACTTTAAACTATGGGATTTACGACTGCCGTAAAAGTTGTTTTAACATTTTGTTTCACTAAAACGTAAGAAATGTGATGATATCAATAAATCATAGCAACATATTGTGACGTCAATGTAATAGCCATAGGTTATGGAGTTTGTGCGTACAGACGCAAAAAAAAAATAAAAAAACATGCCAAGAAATATTTTTTTTCATCACTAAAACTACATATGTTGACATTAAAACAACTTATGCGTATATTAAAAAAAAGAACATCTATTTTGCTATGGTGACAAATGTGTTGACGAACCAAACATCCAAATAACAAAATTAAGATACCAAAACATCCTTCCTTTTATGTCATTACAAAAACTACAGGAGATAAGACATGCTTTTTCCTAACAAAACACCGCATGTAATGTATGTTGACATTACAACATTACAACGCAAAGGAGCTATTCCTATGCGTCCAGACCCGTAAACACCCTCTTTTCTATTAAAACAGCTTCCAATAAATTTTTTTCCCCTTATTTCAAGAAAAACAACTTTTGTCGTAAGATCAGTGACATTTCAAATTATATCTATTAAGATGATAAAAATGGATACAAATTAAATTGGAAACAGTTTTTCTTTTAATATCATGTCTAGCATCAATACAACATACAAAGAACATATGTTGACATCACTATCAAAGTGATATCGGAAGTAATCTTAACCTCATTTTCTCACTAAATCTTAAAAGATCTTTGTTGATTGATATCAATCTTTTTGCTATCAAAACCCCAAAAAAAGTGATTTTAATCTGAGTTGACATACAAACAACCAAAAAAGTATTTTAACACCCTTTTTACTTTTAAAACGATATCGAACGAAAATTATTAATAAAACGTGTTGACATCATTAATCAAAAAATCATTTGTTGACATCGGTGTGATGTCACATCAATGTGACGTCATGTGTTACATTATTAAAATACCCCAAAAAAAAAATTGAAAGTAGTCATGATAAAGATATTTGCTTTCACATAAATCTACGAAGCATGTGTTCAAAGAGATAAAACATTTAAGCAGCATATGTTCACATCATTAAAATAGCCATTGAGATAATTTAAAACCATAAAACGTCTGCGTACATTGCTAAATTACCCATTTTAACATAAATAAAATATGTCGAGGTCAATGAAACATCATTAGCCAAAACATCATTAGTTTACCTATTGCCTTACAATAGGTCAAGATCATTAGATTTACTTCCTTGTAACAGGTCACGATCATTTGATTTACTTCCTTGTAACAGGTCAAGATCATGAGATTTTCTGCGTTATTGCCATCTGTCAAGACATTAGATATAACTTGCAACAGGTCAAGATTATTAAAATGACTGCCTTATAACATGTCAAGATGATTAGATTTGCTGCCTTATAAATAAGGAAGATCATTAAAATTACTGACATATATAAGGAAAATCATTAGATTTACTGCCTCAAATTTACAGCTTTGTAACAGATCAAGAGCAATAGATCATTTGATTTACTTCCTTGTAACAGGTCAAGATCATGAGATTTTCTGTGTTATTGCCATATAATGTCAAGACATTAGATATAACTTGCAACAAGTCAAGATTATTAAAATGACTGTCAAGATGATTAGATTTGCTGCCTTATAAATAAGGAAGATCATTAAAATTACTGACATATGTTGACATCACTATCAAAGTGATATCGGAAGTAATCTTAACCTCATTTTCTCACTAAATCTTAAAAGATCTTTGTTGATTGATATCAATCTTTTTGCTATCAAATCCCCCAAAAAAGTGATTTTAATCTGAGTTGACATACAACAACCAAAAAAGTATTTTAACACCCTTTTTACATTTAAAACGATATCGAACGAAAATTATTAATAAAACGTGTTGACATCATTAATCAAAAAATCATTTGTTGACATCGGTGTGATGTCACATCAATGTGACGTCATGTGTTACATTATTAAAATACCCAAAAAAAAAACATTGAAAGTAGTCATGATAAAAGATATTTGCTTTCACATAAATCTACGAAGCATGTGTTCAAAGAGATAAAACATTTAAGCAGCATATGTTCACATCATTAAAATAGCCATTGAGATAATTTAAAACCATAAAACGTCTGCGTACATTGCTAAATTACCCATTTTAACATAAATAAAATATGTCGAGGTCAATGAAACATCATTAGCCAAAACATCATTAGTTTACCTATTGCCTTACAATAGGTCAAGATCATTAGATTTACTTCCTTGTAACAGGTCACGATCATTTGATTTACTTCCTTGTAACAGGTCAAGATCATGAGATTTTCTGCGTTATTGCCATCTGTCAAGATATAACTTGCAACAGGTCAAGATTATTAAAATGACTGCCTTATAACATGTCAAGATGATTAGATTTGCTGCCTTATAAATAAGGAAGATCATTAAAATTACTGACATATATAAGGAAGATCATTAGATTTACTGCCTTAAATTTACAGCTTTGTAACAGATCAAGAGCAATAGATTTATTGCCTTACAATAGGTCAAGATCATTAGATTTACTTTCTTGTAACAGGTCACGATCATTTGATTTACTTCCTTGTAACAGGTCAAGATCATGAGATTTTCTGTGTTATTGCCATATAATGTCAAGACATTAGATATAACTTGCAACAAGTCAAGATTATTAAAATGACTGTCAAGATGATTAGATTTGCTGCCTTATAAATAAGGAAGATCATTAAAATTACTGACATATGTTGACATCACTATCAAAGTGATATCGGAAGTAATCTTAACCTCATTTTCTCACTAAATCTTAAAAGATCTTTGTTGATTGATATCAATCTTTTTGCTATCAAAACCCCAAAAAAAGTGATTTTAATCTGAGTTGACATACAAACAACCAAAAAAGTATTTTAACACCCTTTTTACTTTTAAAACGATATCGAACGAAAATTATTAATAAAACGTGTTGACATCATTAATCAAAAAATCATTTGTTGACATCGGTGTGATGTCACATCAATGTGACGTCATGTGTTACATTATTAAAATACCCCAAAAAAAAAATTGAAAGTAGTCATGATAAAGATATTTGCTTTCACATAAATCTACGAAGCATGTGTTCAAAGAGAAGAGATAAAACATTTAAGCAGCATATGTTCACATCATTAAAATAGCCATTGAGATAATTTAAAACCATAAAACGTCTGCGTACATTGCTAAATTACCCATTTTAACATAAATAAAATATGTCGAGGTCAATGAAACATCATTAGCCAAAACATCATTAGTTTACCTATTGCCTTACAATAGGTCAAGATCATTAGATTTACTTCCTTGTAACAGGTCACGATCATTTGATTTACTTCCTTGTAACAGGTCAAGATCATGAGATTTTCTGCGTTATTGCCATCTGTCAAGACATTAGATATAACTTGCAACAGGTCAAGATTATTAAAATGACTGCCTTATAACATGTCAAGATGATTAGATTTGCTGCCTTATAAATAAGGAAGATCATTAAAATTACTGACATATATAAGGAAAATCATTAGATTTACTGCCTCAAATTTACAGCTTTGTAACAGATCAAGAGCAATAGATCATTTGATTTACTTCCTTGTAACAGGTCAAGATCATGAGATTTTCTGTGTTATTGCCATATAATGTCAAGACATTAGATATAACTTGCAACAAGTCAAGATTATTAAAATGACTGTCAAGATGATTAGATTTGCTGCCTTATAAATAAGGAAGATCATTAAAATTACTGACATATGTTGACATCACTATCAAAGTGATATCGGAAGTAATCTTAACCTCATTTTCTCACTAAATCTTAAAAGATCTTTGTTGATTGATATCAATCTTTTTGCTATCAAATCCCCCAAAAAAGTGATTTTAATCTGAGTTGACATACAAACAACCAAAAAAGTATTTTAACACCCTTTTTACATTTAAAACGATATCGAACGAAAATTATTAATAAAACGTGTTGACATCATTAATCAAAAAATCATTTGTTGACATCGGTGTGATGTCACATCAATGTGACGTCATGTGTTACATTATTAAAATACCCCAAAAAAAAACATTGAAAGTAGTCATGATAAAGATATTTGCTTTCACATAAATCTACGAAGCATGTGTTCAAAGAGATAAAACATTTAAGCAGCATATGTTCACATCATTAAAATAGCCATTGAGATAATTTAAAACCATAAAACGTCTGCGTACATTGCTAAATTACCCATTTTAACATAAATAAAATATGTCGAGGTCAATGAAACATCATTAGCCAAAACATCATTAGTTTACCTATTACTTACAATAGGTCAAGATCATTAGATTTACTTCCTTGTAACAGGTCACGATCATTTGATTTACTTCCTTGTAACAGGTCAAGATCATGAGATTTTCTGCGTTATTGCCATCTGTCAAGATATAACTTGCAACAGGTCAAGATTATTAAAATGACTGCCTTATAACATGTCAAGATGATTAGATTTGCTGCCTTATAAATAAGGAAGATCATTAAAATTACTGACATATATAAGGAAGATCATTAGATTTACTGCCTTAAATTTACAGCTTTGTAACAGATCAAGAGCAATAGATTTATTGCCTTACAATAGGTCAAGATCATTAGATTTACTTTCTTGTAACAGGTCACGATCATTTGATTTACTTCCTTGTAACAGGTCAAGATCATGAGATTTTCTGTGTTATTGCCATATAATGTCAAGACATTAGATATAACTTGCAACAAGTCAAGATTATTAAAATGACTGTCAAGATGATTAGATTTGCTGCCTTATAAATAAGGAAGATCATTAAAATTACTGACATATGTTGACATCACTATCAAAGTGATATCGGAAGTAATCTTAACCTCATTTTCTCACTAAATCTTAAAAGATCTTGTTGATTGATATCAATCTTTTTGCTATCAAAACCCCAAAAAAGTGATTTTAATCTGAGTTGACATACAAACAACCAAAAAAGTATTTAACACCCTTTTTACTTTAAAACGACACGAAATATATAACGTTATCATATCAAAAATTGTGCATCGTGTGAGTCACAGTGACTAGTTTACATATAAACCAAAAAAAAAATTAAAGTCAGAAAGAATCTTACTAATCACAACTGTTTCAGAGATAAACATAACCAATGTTCACCATAATGCATAATATTAAACCAAAACGTTGGTCATCAATACTTACAAAATAAATTCGAGTCAATGAAACATTAGCAACATACTATGCTAAATAGTAAACGTTACTTCTGTAAAGTCACGATCATTTGATTACTTCCTTGTAACAGGTCAAGATCAGAGATTTTCTGCGTTATTGCCATGTCAAGAATTAATAAACTTGCAACAGGTCAAGATATAAAATACGCCTTTAACAGTCAAGATGATTAGATTTTCCTTATTAAATAAGGAAGATCTTAAAATTACTGACATATATAAGGAAAATCATTAGATTACGCTAAATTTACAGCTTTGTAACAGATCAGAGCAATAGATACATCATTGATTTACTCTTGTAACAGGTCAAGATCATGAAATTCTGTGTTATTGCCAAATAATGCAAGACATTAGAATAATAGCAACAAGTCAAGATTATTAAAATGATGCAAGATGATTAGATTTGCTGCCTTATAAATAAGAGATCATTAAAATTATGAATATTTGACATCACTACAAAGTGATATCGAAGTAATCTTAACCTCATTTTCTCACTAAATCTTAAAAGATCTTTGTTGATTGATATCAATCTTTTTGCTCAAACCCCAAAAAGTGATTTTAATCTGAGTTACATACAACAACCAAAAAGTATTTTAACAACCTTTTTACATTTAAAATACGACAAATTATATAAAAGTGAATCTAATAAAAAATCATTTTTACATGAATTAAATCAATGTGATTGTTTACATTATTAAAAACCCAAAAAAATGATATCGATAAAACTCCAAAATTAAACTTTTAAAAGATAAAAATTTAAGAAATGTATCATCATTAACAAATAATTTAAACCAAGTCCGTCATTTGATATTCCATTTTAAAAACAAAAAATGAGGTCATGAAAACATCTTTACAAAACACATTAATAAATTACGAAGTCCATCATTAAATACCTTTTAAACAAATCAGGTTTTCTTATTCCATTTAAGATAAATAAAGGTCAGATAATAAAATAGCCATAACATTCAAATGATTATTTGCGCCAATATGAATCTTTTACTGAATATAAGATTAGTTACTGCCTTAAATAAACTTGAACGTCAAGAATAAAATTGCCTTAAATTAAGATATTAGATTTTCTTTAAAGGGTACATATTTGATTTATCGAAGTCAATAATGATTTTCGTTTTACAATCAAGAAAATTATATACAAAAGTCAAGATATTAAATACTTCAAAGATAGATTTTCCTTTTAAAAAGTATAAATTCTATTTTGCATTAATGTAATGAATAATCAACTCATTATAAATTTAAAAGATTTTGTGTTAATAAGATCAAAACCAAAAAATTTAACGATTGACCATACAAAACGAAAAATTTAACCCATTTTACAATTTAAAAATTTGATTATATAAACTTTTTGTCAAAACAAAAAATGTTTAATGGTGATCAACACAAAAAGATTTACATTATTAAA
>NW_027264644.1:0-6324 GCF_036320965.1 Panulirus ornatus | reverse complement strand
CCAAACGCTGTACATCAGCGAAACAATGACTCACTCACAAGCTTCTCTCATCCAACAGACTTCATACTTGCCCTCTTTTCCAAATACTCTTGCATTTACCTACCTAACAACCCCATCCCAATTAAACAAATTAAACAACCATGAGACATCACCACCCCTGCCGCAAACCTACATTCACTGAGAACCAATCACTCTTCCTCTTCTTCCTACAAGTTACACATGCCTTAATCCTCGATAAAAACTTTTTACTGCTTTCTAACAACTTTTCCTCCCACACCATATATTCTTAATACTTCCACAGAGCTCTCTATCAACCTCATTTCATAACCTTCTCCAGATCCTAAATCTACATACACAATCCATTTGCTTTTGTAAGTTTCTCACATCATTCTTCACAGCAAAAACACCTGATCCAAACATCCTCTACCACTTCTGAAACCACACTGCTCTTCCCCAATCTGATGCTCTGTACATGCCTTCACCCTCTCAATCAATACCCTCCCATATAATTTACCAGGAATACTAAACAAACTTATATATATATATATATATATATATATATATATATATATATATATATATATATATATATATATATATATATATATATATATATATATATATACATATATATATATATATATATATATATATATATATATATATATATATATATATATATATATATATATATATATATATATATATATATATATATATATATATATATATATATATATATATATATATATATATCCTTCAGTATGTTTACTTTCGATAATGAGGAACAAACGAAAGAGCCAAGCAAGTAAATTTCGTCAAAGACATCTCTCTTTTCTAAACGCTGCCTCGCAAAGGTTTTCATTAATTCAGATTGAAGAAACAGACGTATTTTTCTATTGTCTGGTTAGCTCAGTGGTAGAGAATGAGTCTCACACACTCAAGGTCGTGGGTTCGAGACCCACACCAGACATAGTTTTTGTCTTTTTCTTTTTTCATTTTGTCCGCATCACATGTGTGCAACATTCAGTTTGTTCGTCCAACGTTATAGTGAAGATCTTCACAATGAATTGGGGTTTTCGACCTTGTCTGAAAGGGTCAGGTCCACCAAGACGTCCTTGAAATCTTCCAAAAGCTTCTGGCGATCCTCCTCCAACTGCTTGGCACATCAGAGTTAACATGGGCCGGACATCGGTTGTGGAACGACTTAATCTGCTTCCGGTAGTTAGCAGGGATGATAATGAGGGCTCTGACCTCATACCAGGTCAGCTTAGTTCCAGTCTATTGCTTAGTTCCAGTCTATTGCTTAGTTCCAGTCTATTGCAATGAAATAAAAAAGTAAAGCTCAATTCTTTGTTGAAAATTCAGAGGAAAACACGATAGCAACATGGAGATTTATCCTGTGGCTATTTTGCCAGCAAGTCGGCAACGGTCGGTCAAACACTGTTTTGCCGTGGTAATCTCAGTGCTTCATATAATACTAAGTCCCAGAAAATGTTCTTGGGGGCGTAGCTCAGTGGTAGAGCACTCACTTGGCATGCGAGAGGACCCGGGTTCAAACCCCGGCGCCTCCATTTTTTATTTGGGAAATTCATTGTTCTCAGTCTTGTATATATATATATATATATATATATATATATATATATATATATATATATATATATATATATATATATATCGTCCGATCAGTCAAGTTAAGCAGCGTTGGGTGTGGTTAGTACTTGGATGCGTGACCGTCTGGGAACACCAGATGCTGTTATCCCTGGGGATAGGGAAGAAAGAGCACTTCCCACGTATTCCTTGCGTGGCGTACAAGGCGACTAAAAAGGGGGGGAGCGGGAGGCGGGAAATCCTTCCCTCTCATTTTCAATTTTCCAAACGACGGAACAGAGAAGATATAAAGATACTGAAAAGATGTAACTAATATAAGATATAAGAATGAATGAAGGATACGGATGTAGCTGAAACAAGGAGTAATGAAGATTAAGGTGCAATGAAAATTATTCTGTAGTGAAGATAAATATATAAGTTGAGATTTTATATTGAACATCAAGAAGAAATGATAATGATGAGACTGTAGTGAAGATGAGGGTGTAGTTCGGGAGTAGTGACAATTGCCTTTGCAATGATAATTAGAGAGTAAGACACTAAGGAACACAAACTTTACAAAGCTACGTTCAAGTCAGACTTTGAACTAAGTCTGGTAAACAGAAGGATGATGTTAAGATGAGAGTGTAGTGAGGAAGAGTATAGTGATGATAAGGATATTGTCAAGATAGCTTGTACTGAAGAAAAGGATGTAGTGAAGATACGAATGTAGTAGAGATAAGGGTTAGTAAAGAGTGAAGTTTGTTCAAAATGATTATGTAGTGAAGATAAGAACTATCCTTAGGGAACATTAGGGAGTACAGTGATGATGGTATGGTAGAAATAACGGTGTAGTGAAGAAGAGGGTATAGTGAAGATATTATTTAGTGAAAATATACTAGTAATGAAGATACACGTTAGTGAATATGAGGTTGTAGTGAACTTAACCTTATTGACCTGATCCCCCAAATCCTCCAAACAACGTTCAAGGGCGGATCCAAAGCCGACTGAAAAGGTTATTTCTCTGTGTATTGTTACTGGTGGTGGTGTGTGTAGGTGTGTGTAATCATCTATCTGACCTCGTGGGGCCCCGTGTAAGTACGTTGTTTGTGTGAGCGGGTAAAATCTAAAGCCTTCCTTGAAACCAGCTCAGTCAAGATAAGGTCATATGAAGATGAGGTTGTAGTGAAGATTGTAATGAGCCTTGCAGAGTACAGATGAGGGGATTAAGGAGGAGATATGTAGTAAAGAAAATTATATTTAACACAAAGGATTCAAGCTAGGTGCAGGGTCGGCCAACGGGCTTGAACTTACATTTTAGGTCAAAGGCATCACCAGTACACCTAGCCATGCCTTAATGTTATCCACACACACACACACACACACACACACACATACACATATTATTACATACATATATATATATATATATATATATATATATATATATATATATATATATATATATATATATATATATATATATATATATATATATATATATATATATATATATATATATATATATATATATATATACATATATATATATTATATATATATTATTATTATTTATATATTTATATATATATATATTTATATATATACATATATATATATATATATATATATATATATATATATATATATATATATATATATATATATATATATATATATATATATATATATATATATATATATATATATGGGGGAGTGGGGGAGGAATGGGATGTATTTAGGGAATCAGTGATGGAGTGCACAAAAGATGCTTGTGGCATGAGAAGAGTGGGAGGTGGGCTGTTTAGAAAGGGTAGTGAGTGGTGGGATGAAGAAGTAAGAGTATTAGTGAAAGAGAAGAGAGAGGCATTTGGACGATTTTTGCAGGGAAAAAATGCAATTGAGTGGGAGAAGTATAAAAGAAAGAGACAGGAGGTCAAGAGAAAGGTGCAAGAGGTGAAAAAAAGGGCAAATGAGAGTTGGGGTGAGAGACTATCAGTAAATTTTAGGGAGAATAAAAAGATGTTCTGGAAGGAGGTAAATAGGGTGCGTAAGACAAGGGAGCAAATGGGAACTTCAGTGAAGGGCGTAAATGGGGAGGTGATAACAAGTAGCGGTGATGTGAGAAGGAGATGGAATGAGTATTTTGAAGGTTTGTTGAATGTGTCTGATGACAGAGTGGCAGATATAGGGTGTTTTGGTCGAGGTGGTGTGCAAAGTGAGAGGGTTAGGGAAAATGATTTGGTAAACAGAGAAGAGGTAGTAAAAGCTTTGCGGAAGATGAAAGCCGGCAAGGCAGCAGGTTTGGATGGTATTGCAGTGGAATTTATTAAAAAAGGGGGTGACTGTATTGTTGACTGGTTGGTAAGGTTATTTAATGTATGTATGACTCATGGTGAGGTGCCTGAGGATTGGCGGAATGCGTGCATAGTGCCATTGTACAAAGGCAAAGGGGATAAGAGTGAGTGCTCAAATTACAGAGGTATAAGTTTGTTGAGTATTCCTGGTAAATTATATGGGAGGGTATTGATTGAGAGGGTGAAGGCATGTACAGAGCATCAGATTGGGGAAGAGCAGTGCGGTTTCAGAAGTGGTAGAGGATGTGTGGATCAGGTGTTTGCTTTGAAGAATGTATGTGAGAAATACTTAGAAAAGCAAATGGATTTGTATGTAGGATTTATGGATCTGGAGAAGGCATATGATAGAGTTGATAGAGATGCTCTGTGGAAGGTATTAAGAATATATGGTGTGGGAGGCAAGTTGTTAGAAGCAGTGAAAAGTTTTTATCGAGGATGTAAGGCATGTGTACGTGTAGGAAGAGAGGAAAGTGATTGGTTCTCAGTGAATGTAGGTCTGCGGCAGGGATGTGTGATGTCTCCATGGTTGTTTAATTTGTTTATGGATGGGGTTGTAAGGGAGGTAAATGCAAGAGTCCTGGAAAGAGGGGCAAGTATGAAGTCTGTTGGGGATGAGAGAGCTTGGGAAGTGAGTCAGTTGTTGTTCGCTGATGATACAGCGCTGGTGGCTGATTCATGTGAGAAACTGCAGAAGCTGGTGACTGAGTTTGGTAAAGTGTGTGGAAGAAGAAAGTTGAGAGTAAATGTGAATAAGAGCAAGGTTATTAGGTACAGTAGGGGTGAGGGTCAAGTCAATTGGGAGGTGAGTTTGAATGGAGAAAAACTGGAGGAAGTGAAGTGTTTTAGATATCTGGGAGTGGATCTGTCAGCGGATGGAACCATGGAAGCGGAAGTGGATCATAGGGTGGGGGAGGGGGCGAAAATTTTGGGAGCCTTGAAAAATGTGTGGAAGTCGAGAACATTATCTCGGAAAGCAAAAATGGGTATGTTTGAGGGAATAGTGGTTCCAACAATGTTGTATGGTTGCGAGGCGTGGGCTATGGATAGAGATGTGCGCAGGAGGATGGATGTGCTGGAAATGAGATGTTTGAGGACAATGTGTGGTGTGAGGTGGTTTGATCGAGTAAGTAACGTAAGGGTGAGAGAGATGTGTGGAAATAAAAAGAGCGTGGTTGAGAGAGCAGAAGAGGGTGTTTTGAAATGGTTTGGGCACATGGAGAGAATGAGTGAGGAGAGATTGACCAAGAGGATATATGTGTCGGAGGTGGAGGGAACGAGGAGAAGAGGGAGACCAAATTGGAGGTGGAAAGATGGAGTGAAAAAGATTTTGTGTGATCGGGGCCTGAACATGCAGGAGGGTGAAAGGAGGGCAAGAAATAGAGTGAATTGGAGTCATGTGGTATACAGGGGTTGACGTGCTGTCAGTGGATTGAAGCAAGGCATGTGAAGCGTCTGGGGTAAACCATGGAAAGCTGTGTAGGTATGTATATTTGCGTGTGTGGACGAGTGTATGTGCATGTGTATGGGGGGGGGGGGTTGGGCCATTTCTTTCGTCTGTTTCCTTGCGCTACCTCGCAAACGCGGGAGACAGCGACAAAGTATAAAAAAAAAAAAAAAAAAAAAAAAAAAAAAAAAATATATATACATATATATATATATACCACTGAGTTAGGATGAATGATAAACAGAATTATTCCATATTTAAGAGAGAGAGAGAGAGAGAGAGAGAGAGAGAGAGAGAGAGAGAGAGAGAGAGAGAGAGAGAGAGAGAGAGAGAGAGAGAGAGAGAGAGAGAGAGAGAGAGAGAGAGAGGCTTTAGAATTGAAGGGAGAGGTTTTAGATGTGAAAAAACTTGTGAAGGAAGGACGAGAGTCAGGCAGGAGAGGAGAGAGACGCTTGGGACGAGAGTCAGGCAGGACAGGAGAGAGAGGCTTGGGACGAGAGTCAGGCAGGACAGGAGAGAGAGGCTTGGGACGAGAGTCAGGCAGGACAGGAGAGAGAGGCTTGGGACGAGAGTCAGGCAGGACAGGAGAGAGCTGCTTCGGACGAGAGTCATATCAAAGGCCATCTTCTCTACACTCTCGGAGGTCAAGTCATTAAGCGATCTTCATTACAACCATATGCTCACTTCAACGTCAGAGATTAAGTCAGTAAATGGTCTTCATTACAACTTTATCTTCACTACGACCTCACGGGTCAAGTCGGTAAGTGATCATTGCAACCTTGCCTTCAGTACAACCTCACAGTCAAGTCAGTAAGTGATCTTCATTACAATGTTATCTTCACTACAACCTCATGGGTCAAGTGATCTTCATTGAAACCTTATCTTCACTACATCCTTACAGGTTAGGTCAAAGGTCATCTTCACTACGCCCTCAAT
>NW_027264642.1:0-4484 GCF_036320965.1 Panulirus ornatus | reverse complement strand
GAAGGGAAGGAGACAAACTAAAAGTTTACTTAAAAGACCCTTTGGGGGTGCCAAAGTCCAATACAATTAAAAAACATGATGGCATCCAAAAATAAACATACAAATTAAAGATTTAATTTAAAAATACCCCTTTGGCGATGACAAGGCAATTACAGGGGCATAGAGGCATCAAAAGGGAAAGAAACATTTGGAAAGATTACTCTTTAAGACCACTTTGGGGATGGCCAAAGGGCAAGAGATTGCGGTGAGGCATACAAAAATTTAGAGGAAAATTGAAGGAGTAAATCTTAAATCCCCTTTGTGTCTTCAAATGCCTTCAAGGGAGAATAGTGGCATCTTGATGGGAAAGAGACAAATTACAAAAGGTGCTTACTTAAAAGATCACTTTGGGGGTGCAAAGTCCAATACAGTTACATGATGGCATTCCAAAAATAGGACATACAAATTAATGATTTAATTTACAATCCCTTTGGCGCCGCCAAATGGGCAATTTAAGGGGGCCATAGAGGCATCAAAAGGGAAAGAAACATTTGGAAAGCTTACTTTTAGACGACTTTGGGGATGCCAAAGGCAAGAAATGGCGTGGGAGCACCAAAAAATTTAGAGGAAAATTGAAGGAGTAATTCTAATTCCCCCTTTGGCGCTTCAAAGGCCTTTACAGGAGAATAGTGGCATCTGAAGGAAGGAGACAAACAAAAGTTACTTAAAAGCCCTTGGGGGTGCCAAAGTCCAATACAATTACAGTGATGGCATCCAAAAATAAACATACAAATTAAAGAATTTAAATTTAAATCCCCTTTGGCGCCGCCAAGTCAATTAAAGGGGCATAGAGCATCAAAAGGAAAGAAACAAATTTTGGAAAGAATAATATACTTTTAAGACCACTTGGGATGCCAAAGGGCAAGTAGAGATTTGGGGGGCGTGGAAGGGGGGCATCCAAAAATTTAGAGGAAAATTGATGAGAAATCTAAATCACCATTGGCCGTCTTCAAATGCCTTCAAGGAGAATAGTGGACTCTGATGGAAATAGACAAATTAAAAGTTTACTTAAAAGACCCTTTGGTGTGCCAAAAGTCCAATATATTTACATGATGGCATCCTAAAATAAAGAATACAAATTAATGATTTAATTTAAATCCCCTTTGGCGCCGCCCAAGGCAATTACAGGGGCATAGAGGCATCAAAAGGGAAAGAAACATTAGTAAAGCTTACTTTAAGACCACATTTGGGGATGCCAAAGGGCAAGAGAATTGCGTGGAGGTATCCTAAAAATTAGAGGAAAATGGAAGGATTAATTCTAAATCCCCTTTGCGTCTCAAAGGCCTTCAAGGGAGAATAGTGGCATCTAATGGAAAAAGAGACAACTAAAAAGTTTACTTAAAAGACACTTTGGGGGTGCCAAAGCCAATACAGTTACATGATGGCATTGGGCAAAAATAGACTTACAAATTAATGATTTAGTTTAAATCCCCTTTTGGGCCGCCAAAGGCCATTTTACAGGGGCATAGAGGCATCCAAAAGGGAAAGAAACATTTGCGAAAGCTGTACTTTAAGAACACTTACTCTTTGGGGATGCCAAAGGGCAAGAGAATTGGGTGGAGGCATCCAAAAATTTAGAGGAAAATTGAAGGAGTAATCTAAATCCCCTTTGGCGTCGTCAAAGCCCTTTACAGGAAAATAGTGGATCTGAGGGAAAGAGACGTGAATTAAAAGGTTACTTAAAAGAACACTTTCGGTGGGTGCCAAATCCAATCAGTTACATGATGGCATCCAAAAATAAACATACAAATTAATGACTTAGTTTTTTTAAATACCTTTTGTGCCGCCAAAGGCAATAAGGGGCATAGAGGCAGCAAAAGGGAAGAAATTTGGAAGCTTACTTCTAAAAACCACTTTGGGGATGCCAAAGGGCGAAGAGAATTGCGTGGAGGCATCTCTAAAATTTTGAGGAAAAATTGAAGGATGTAATCTATAGCCCCTTTGGTGCGCCGGTGCGTGAAAGGTGGTTTTGTCCTTCCTAGGGGGGGGTTAATACTGTTTAACTTGTCTACCTCTTTGTTGGCTTCAGGTGTTTGGACGTCCGTTTATCTATATTTTTTGCTCCCCCCCTTCTTTCCAGCTCGCTTGTCTTCTTCTCCATTCATGGCTTCTGTCCATTTCGCTGCCGTTTCATTCTTATTCCCTTTCATCGGCTATCCATTCCTATTCTTCGTCCGGCGTCTTTCGAGGCCTTCAAGTGAGAATAGTGGCATTGATGGGAAAGAGACAAATTCCAAAGTTTACTTAACGACCTTTGGGGGTGCCCAAAAGTCATAATACAGTTACATGATGGCATCCAAAAATAAACCTACAACTTAATGATTTAGTTTAAATCCTTGGCGCCGCCCAAAAGGCAATATTACAGGGGCATAGAGGCATCAAAAGGGAAAGAAACATTTGGAAAGCTTACTTTACGACCACTTTGGGGATGCCAAAATGGCATGAGAATAGCGTGGAGGCATCCAAAACATTTAGAGGAAAAGTGTAGGAGTAATCTAATCCCCTTTGCGTCTTCAAAGGCCTTCAAGGAAGAATAGTGGCATTGAAGGGAAGGAGCCAAACTAAAAGTGTACTAAAAGACCCTTTGGGGGTGCCAAAGTCCAATACAATTACATGATGGCATCAAAAATAAACATACAAATTAAAGATTTTAAATTTCATACCCTTGGCGCCGCCAAGGGCAATTACAGGGGCATAGAGGCATCAAAAGGGAAAGAATCATTTGGAAGAAAGATTACTTTAAGACCACTTTGGGGAGCCAAACGGGCAAGAGGAATTGCGTTGGAGGCATCCCAAAACATTTAGAGGAAGAAAATTGAAGGAGATCCTAAAAACCCTTGCTTTCTTTCAAAGGCCTTCAAGGAGGAATAGTGGCATATAAAGGGAGAGAACAAATTAAAAGTTTACTTAAAAAGCCCTTTGGGGGTGCCAAAGTCCAATTACATTTACATGATGGCATCCAAAAATTAAAATACAAAATTATTGATTTAATTTAAATCCCCTTTGGCGGCCGCCAAAAGGCAATTACAGGGCATATGAGGCATCAAAAGGGAATTTTTGGAAAGATTACTTTCGGGACCATTTTTGGGGATGCCAAAGGGCGGGAAAATTGGGGGAAAAGGCACCCAAAAATTTTGGGGAAAAAATTTAAAGGGGGAGTAATCTAAATCCCCTTTGGCGTCTTAAAAAGGCCTTCAAGGGAGAATATTTGGATCTAAAGGGGAAAGGGGGACAAACTAAAAGTTTCCAAAAAAGCCCTTTTGGGGGTCCCAAAGGGTTCCAAAAAAATTACATGATGGCATCAAAAAAAAACCCTACAATTAAAGATTTAATTTAAATCCCCTTTGGGGCCGAAAAGGGGAATTTTTGGGGGCCCCATAGAGGCACCAAAAAAGGGAAAAAAACCCTTTTGGGAAAGATTACTTTAAGACCCCCTTTGGGGTCCCAAAAAGGGGAAAAAGGAGAAGGGCGGGAGGCACCCAAAAATTAGGGGGAAATTTGAAGGTGTAATCAAAATCCCCTTTGGGTTTTTAAAAGGCCCTTTTTAAGGGAAAGTGGCATTTTGGAAAAAAAGAGAAAATTAAAAGTTTATTAAAAAGACCCTTGGGGGGTCCCCAAAGTCCAAACATTAATGATGGCACCCAAAAATAAAAATACAAATTAATTTTTAATTTTTAAAACCCCTTTTGGCGCGCCAAGGCAATTACAGGGGCATGGGAGGCATAAAAAAGGGAAAAAACTTTTGGAAAGCTTACTTTAAGCCACTTTGGGGATGCAAAGGGGGAAAAGGAAAATTTGGGGGAAAGGCTTTAAAAAATTTGAGGAAAAAATTTGAAGGGTAATCTAAACCCCCCTTTGGGGGCCTTAAAAGGGCCCTTTTAAAGGGAGAATATGGCATTGAGGAAGGAGAAAAAATTAAAATTTTATTTTTAAAAAGACCCTTTGGGGGTGAAAAGTCCTTTACTTTTAAACCTTTTGATGGCATCCAAAAAAAAAATAAAAATTTAAAAGATTTAAATTTTAAACCCCCTTTGGCCCGAAAAGGGAAATTTAAACAGGGGCTTAGGGGGCATAAAAAAGGGAAAAGGGAAACTTTTGGGGGAAAGTTTAAAATTTTTAACCCCCTTTGGGGGTTTCCCCCAAAGGGAAAGAAAATTTGCGGGGAAAGGCACCCAAAAATTTTTAAAAGGGGAAAAATTAAAAGGAGTAATCTAAATCCCCTTGGGGGTTTTGAAAGGGCCCTTTTAAGGGGAGAAAAGTGGAATAAAAAAGGGGAAGGGAGAAAAATTTAAAAGTTTAAATTTAAAAAGCCCCTTTGGGGGTCCCCAAAGCCCAATACATTACTTGAGGGTTTTTCCCAAAAAAAAAACATAAAAATTTAAAGATTTTTTTAATTTCCCCTTTTTGGCCCCAAAAAGGGGGAATTACAGGGGCATGGGAGGCAT
>NW_027264641.1:0-6560 GCF_036320965.1 Panulirus ornatus | reverse complement strand
AAACAATGTTGTATGGTTGCAAGGCAGTGGATATTGGATAGGAGTTGTGCGCAGGAGGATGGATGTGGGAAATGAGAAGTTTGAGTGACAATGTGTGGTTGTGAGCTTGGTTGATCGATAAGTAAACGTAAGGGTAAGAGAGATGTGTGGATATAAAGAGCGTTGGTGATTGGAGTGCAGATTGAAGAGGGTGTTTTGAAATGGTTTGGTCACATGGAGGAGATTGAGTGAGGAAAGATTGGACCAGAGGATAAATGTGTCGGAGGTGGAGGGAACGAGGAGAAAGAGGGAGACCAAAATTGGAGGTGGAAAGTGGAGTGAAAAAGTTGAGTGTGATTTGGTGGCCTATGAAACATGCAAGGAGGGTGAAAAGGAGGGGCAAGGATAGAGTGATATTGGATCGATGGGTATTACCGGGGTTGACGTGCTTGTCAGTGATTGAATCAAGGCATGTAAAGGTCTGGGGTAAACCATGGAAAGCTGTTGGAGGTATGTATATGTGCGTGTGTGATCGTATTGGATATTATGTGTATGGGGGTGGGTTGGGCCATTTCTTTCGTCTGTTTCCTTGCGCTACTCGCAAACGCGGGAGACAGCGACAAAGAAAAAAAAAAAAATATATATATATATAATATATATATTTATATATATATATATATATACTATATATATATATATATTATATATATACATATATTTTCTTTCTTTAAAACTATTCACCATTTCTCCGCATTAGCGACTGGTAGCATTTAGAACAGAGGACTGGGCTTTTTGGAATATCCTCACCTGGCCCCTTTGTACCTTCTTTTGGAAAATTGAAAAAGAAAAAAAAAATATATATTTTGTGTGATCGGGGCCTGAACATGGCAGGAGGGTTGAAAGATGGGCATGGAATAGAGTGATTTGGGAGCGATGTAGTATACCGGGGCTTGGACGGCTGTCAGTGGATGAATAAGGCATGTGAAGAGTCTGGGGTAATACCATGGAAAGCTGTGTAGGTATGTTTATATTTGGTGTTGGTGGACGTAATGTTATATTACATGTGTATGGGGGGGGGTTGGGCCCATTTTCTTTCGTCCGTTTCCTTAGCGCTACCTTTTTCGCAATCGCGGGAGACAGCGACAAAAGTATAATAACTAAAAAATAAATAAAAATTTAATATATTATAATATATATATATTTAATATATATAATATATATATATTATATTATATATATAATTATATATATATATATTCCAGGCCCCACAAAACTTTCCTGGTTTTACCCAGAGGGCTTCACATGCCTTTGTTCATCCATTGACAGCATGTCGACCCCGGTACACATCGTTCCCATTCACTCTATTCCTTGCAACTTTCAACCCTCCTGTATGTTTAGGCCCTAATTGCTCGAAAATCTTATTCACTCCACCTTCTCCTCCAATTTGGTCTCCCACTTCTCCTCGTTCCACCACCTCTGACACTTATATCCTCTTGGTAATCTTTCCTCACTCATTCTCTCCATGTGACCAAAAACCATACCAAAACCCTCTTTGCTCTCTCAACTCATTCTTTTTTATTACCCACATCACTCTTACCCTTCATTACTTACTCGATCAAAACCACCTCACACCACATATTGTCCTCAAAACATCTCTTTTCCAACACATCCACCCTCCTCCGCACAACTCTATCTATAGCCCACGCTTCGCAAACCACATAACATTTGTTGAAACCACTGTTTCCTTCAAACATACCCATTTCTGCGTTCCGAGATAATATTCTTGCCTTCCACACATTTTTCTATGCTCCCAGAAACTTTCGGCTTCCTCCCCCACCATGTCATTCACTTCCGCTTCTATGGTTCCATCCGCTGCCAAAATCCTCTTCCAGTTATCTAAAAACATTTCATTCCTCCAGTTTTTCTCCATATCAAACTTACCTCCAATTGACTTGACCCTCAACCTACGGTACTTAATAACCTTGCTCTTTATTCACATTTGCTATTCTTTCTTCTTTCCTTTTCAATGGAGAAAATCTAGAGGAAGTGAAGTAATTTAGATATCTGGGAGTGGATTTTACAGCGATAGGAAACCATGGAAGCGAAGTGAGCCATAGGTTTAGGGGAGGCGGTGAAGGTTTCTGAGAGCGTTGAAGAACGTGTGGGAAGGCCCCTGCATAATTGTCCTAAGCCTCTCTCTTATCTTTCACTAAAATCATACTCCTCCATCCCACCACTCCTACCCTTTCTAATCTTCCCACCTCCCACCTTTCTCATGCCACAGGCATCGTTTGTGCAAGCATCACCTCTTCCATAAATACTATTCGTTATTCCTTCCCCCAGTTCCCCTTACGTCCTTTGCTCTCACCTTTTTCCATCTGCTCTCAATCTCTCCTGGTACTTCCTCACCAAATCTCCTTCCCAAGCTCACTGTACTCGCCACACTCTCTTCAACCCCAACATTCTCTTTCTTGTCTAATAAACCTTTATAAATCTCTATTTCGCTTCACAAGATAATGATAAGACCATCCCTCCAGTTGACACCTCCTCAGCACATTAACATCCAAAAGTCTTCTTTCACACACCAATCAATAACACGTAATTCTATAATGCTTCTGGCCATTCTTCTACTTACATACGTATACTATGCATTTTCACTCTTTTTAAACCAAGTATTCCCCATCACTTGTTCTTTTTCAGAACTAAGAATCTACAAGCTCTTCACCATTTCCATTTACAACACTGAATGCCCATGTACACCAATTATACCCTCAACAGCACATTACTCACCTTTCCATTTCAAATTAAACCCATCACTATAAACCCAGTCTTGTTGCCATCAAAGCTGCTAGCACGCTCACTCAGCTGCTCCCAAAACATTTGCCACTCATGATCTTTTCTTCTCATGACCAGGTGTATAGGCCAGCTAAAATCTACCCATCTCTCTCCCGCCACTTTCATGTTTTATCCATATCAATCTAAAGTTTACTTCTTACATTCTTTCCAATACTTCCCACAACTCCTGTTTCGGAGTAGTGCTACTCCTTCCTTTGCTCTGTCCTCTCACACAACCTTGACTTTCTCCCAAAACATTACCCTAACACTCTTCCCATTACCCTTGAGTTTCATTTCACTCAGTAGCTAAAACAACAGGTTTCTTTCCTCAAACATACTACCTATCTCTCCTTTTTCTTCATCTTGGTTACATCCACACAACATTTAGACACCCCAATCTGAGCCTTTCGAGGTGGATGAGCACCCATGCATGGTCTCCCTTTTCTGTTTCCCTTTTAGAAGTTAAAAATACAATAAAATAATATTTCTATCATACTTTAGTGCTGTCTCCACTTATGCGAGGTTGTGCAAGGAAAACAGACGATTTGAATGGGCCCAACCACCCAATACCACATGTGTATAACTTAAATCCCACACACGCACTATACATTCCTATACATTTCAATGTATACAAGCACATACTTACACAGACAGTTACATATATAACCATGTTCCACTGCACTTGCTGCCCCCTCTTTCCTGTTTGCCACCCGCCACAATTGAAATGGCCCCCCCTCCCCCACGCATGGTGAGATATTGCAGAAAAGATAACCAAATGGCCACATTCGTTCACACTCAGTCTCTAGCTGATATGTGTAATGGATTGAAACCACATGGCTACCTTTCCACATCCAGGCCCCACAGACATTTCCATAGTTTAACCCAGATGCTTCATATGCCTGGTCCAATCCAATGATAGTATGTTGACCCTGGTATACCCATTGTTCCCATTCACTCTTTCCTTGCTATATTTCACCCTCCTGTATGTTATATAGGCCCCAATCACTTCAAAATCTTTTCCTCCTTCTTCCACCTTCCATTTGGTCTCCCACTTCTCCTTGTTCTTCCCTCCACCTTTGAGACATATATGTCCTCTTGGGCAATCTTTCCTCACTCATTCCTCCATGTGTCCAAACCATTTCAACACACCTCTTCTGCTCTCTCAACCACAATCTTTTTATTACCACCTTCTTTTCTTACCCTGTCATCACTCATCAATCAAACCTCCTCACACACATTGTCTCAAACAGTTCATTTTCAAACATTCCCAACCTGCCTCTGCACAACCCTATCTATAGCCCATGTCTCGCAAAACCATATGACATTGTTGGAACCACTATTCCTCAAACATACCCATTTGTGCTCGGTGATATAACATATCTCCTTTCCACACATTCTTCAACACTCCCAGAAACCTTCGCCTCCGCCACACCTGTGACTCAACTTCTGCTTCAATGATTCCATCCTGCTGCTAAGTCCACTCCCAGTTAAGTTTTTTGTTTCAAACTAAAACACTTCACTTCCTTCAATTTTTCTCCATTCAAATTAACTCCTAATTAACTTCTCCCTCAACCTAAATGAAACTTAATAATCTTGGTCTTATTACTTTTACTCTCACTTTCTTCTTTCACTCACTTTACCAAATCCAGTCACCAACTTCTGCAGTTTCTCACCTGAATCAGCCACCACTGCTGTATCATTAGCGAAAACAACAACCAAGTCACTCTCATGCCTTCTCATCCATAACATAACTGCATACTGCCCCTCTCCTCTCCAAAATCTCTGGCCATTCACCTCCCTAATCAACCCATCATAACAAATTTTATCAACATGGAGACATCACGCACCCTGCTGCAAAAACGACAATCACTGGGACCAATCACTTTCCTGTCTTCCTCTCGTACTATGCCTTACATCCTTGGTAAAACTTTTCACCACTTCCAGCAACTGCCTCCCACACCATATACTCTTAAAAGTCTTCCCACAAAGATCTCTCTATCAACCTCCTATCTATGCACTCGATTATTGTGTTAAAGGCAACATGCCAGCTTCTAAGAGATTAATTTTTTAGAGAGGACAGCCATCTAAAGGCTGGAGAGGGTTGTAAGACAACTAATTCTCAAAGATGCCCATGCTAGTCTATACTTTTGTTAAAAGCAGATTTTGGATTCTTAATACAACTTGTTACCAAGTTGGTAATAAATCCTGGTTCTCTTTTAATGCAAATCATATATAATTTCTCTCTCCAAACACATATTCAAGGCATTTTAACAAGTGGAAAAGAATACATTCAAGAAAATCTGAGCATTACAGTAAGGCCACTTTACTGTTATGATCAGTTTCAGCACCTTTTGAATGAGATTCTAAATCTTTGTGTCCAATCTTGGATGAATGCATTAGTCATGTGAGACTGGAGCAGGAAGGCATTATAGTCCATTGGGCCATTGACGAGTATATACAATACTGTTAGAATGAAAAATATGCACCTACGTCTTCTTATCACAAAGCCCATCTCTTTGCCTTGGTGAGACGGGTTGCTATTGGCTGCAACATCTGGCTTCTTGGAGTCCACTTCCCCTTATCCGATGTACCTGGTTGAGGTCAGAAGGCAGCTGTCTCAATGGTTTAGGTTGCACTGTCAACATATCTATGACTTTATCCATATATCTATTTTTTCAGTCTATGAGATGTCTCAAAACTTGCACTATCAATATATGATATGAATAAACCATTCAATCCCATATATTTTAAAAAATACTTATTCAATGTTCTTTTGTTAATCTCACCCCTGGGGACTGAAACAGTGCTTCTCCCTGAAAACCATATTATGCTTCTATTCTTTCCAGGGACTTCTTTGTGGTTTAGTCAATACAATTGTCTGACATTCATAAAAGAGGAAGAAAGTATTTCTGAGACATGTCAATGATAAAGAATGTAGATGGAGAGGATGACATGATATTTATCTATTAATCTATATCTCTGACACCCATTCCTTTGGGGGAATTCCCTCAAAGGGGTTGACAGAAAGAGAGTCTCCATTAAGTGCTTGAACTCCAGGGCTGCTTTCTTAACCTGACTGCAACTTGTGAGTAATCTTACCTTCTTGTCAAAGTTCTCATTATCATACTAATTTTTATTTGTCTTGAAAAACACTATTTCATCAGTTTGCTCCCTGAATTTTCTCTTTCTATCTATATCTCTTATAGATACCCATTCCTCATGGAACTTCCCATCAGGGGTCGGCCATGGCAAAAGAGTCTCCACTTATCCCGTTCTTACATGCCTCCATCGATAACCATTCAATGCATTCTTTTCTTTGTTTCTTTCCCTCAGTATTCCTCCACCCTATTGCCCATGTCAAAGGTGCTCTTAACCTCACACCAACCCCTTGATTGTACTACCATACACTCCCTTGTAAACTCCAGTCTGCATCTTTCACTTGCCAAAAACCCACCTTAAAGTTGTTATGTTTCCCCACAATATACCACTCCTTAATTCATTCCTTTGCATTCCTTACCAAACGACATCTCTCATACACGCTTTCATTCCTTCATCATCCATCTGTCACCAAAACATGTTTTCTCAATAGGCTCATTTCCACAGCCTGGATTCTTGACCTCTGTGCCTCATTTTCCACATACATGTTTTGGCTGCATAGGTCAGGGGTGGAATGGGGACTATACTGTCCCTTAATTCTCTCTTCACTCCATACTTACACCATTACCCTTATTATTCTATTAAGAGGA
>NW_027264640.1:0-7088 GCF_036320965.1 Panulirus ornatus | reverse complement strand
CAGTTCGTCTAGTGGATCGCGTTGAGGTAGGCAAGTGTCGGCTGCCAGGGCGCGGCAGCTTGTTACTGGATCGCGGTGAGTTAGGCTAGGGTCGGCTGGCCAGGGAGCGGCAGCTTGTCTACTGGATCGCTGTGAGGTAGGCTTGGTGTCGGCTGGCCAGGGGTGGCAGCTGTCTACTGGATCGCGCGTGAGTAGGCTAGGGTTCGGCTGGTCAGGAAGCGGAGCTTAGCTTGTCTAGTGGATTCTTCTTTGAGGTAGGCAAGGATTGGTTTTATGGCCAAGGATACGGCAGCTTGTCTCCTGTATCACGGTGGAGTAGGCTAGGGTCGGCTGGCCAGGGAGTGCAGTAGTCTACTGGATCGCGTGAGGTAGCTAGGGTCGGCTAGCAAGGGTGTGGCAGCTCGTTCTCTGGATCGAATTGAGGTAGGCTATTGTGGTCGGCTGGCCAGAGAAACGGCCAGCTTCCCTACTGGATCGCCTGTGAGGTAGGCTTTAGGGTCAGGCTGGCTAGGGAGCGGCAGATTGTCTACTGGATCTCGGTGAGGTAGGCTAGGGTCGGTGGCCGTGGAGTCGCAGCTCGTCTACAGGATCGCGTTGAGGTAGGCTAGGGTCGGCTGCCAGGGTGTGTGGCAGCTGTTACTGGATTCGAGTTGAAGGTAGGTATTGTCGGCCTGGGCTGAGTCGGCCGCTTTTGCTACTAGATCGCGGTGAGTAGGGCGAGTCAGCTGGCTAGGGAGCGGCAGCTTGTCTAACTGGTATCGGTGAGGTAGGCTACGGTCGGCGCCATGGGAGTGGGCAGCTCGTCTACTGATCGCGCTGGTAGGCAAGGATTTTGGGCTGGAAAGGGAGTGGCTTTTTGTCTACTGGATCGCTTTTGGGGGTAGGCAATGCGGCGGGGCCAGGGGAAGGGGCAGCTTGTGTACGGAAAGGGTTTTGAGTAGGCAAAGGGTTTCGCTGGGGGGGATTGGAGTTTTTGGTCTATTTGGATCGTGTTGAGGTGGGCCCAAATGGGCGGGCCGGGGGAAAGGGCGGGTTTACTGCGGGAAATCGCTTTATTGGGGCAAGGGTCGGCTGGCTAGGGACGGCAGCTTGTCTATTTGGATCGCGGGTGGGGTTTTGGGCTACGGCCCGGTAGCCATGGAGGGGCCCGGGTTATCTATGGATCGCATGAGGTAGGAAGGGGTTTTCCGGGGGCCGGGGAGTGGCAGCTGTCTAGGAAACGCTTGGGGTAGGTTTGGGTCGGCTGGCCAGGGAGGGGCAGCTCGTCTACGGATCACTTTTGTGAAAGAAAGGGGCGGCTAGCCGGGAGTGTCGCTTCTTACTGGATCGCGGTGGGGTGGTAGGATAGGTCGGTGACCCGTGTGAAAGACCGTCAAATGGATCGGTTGAGGAAAGGCATGGGTCCGGGTGGGCCTTTTTTGAGGGGCCGGGCTTTTTAAACTCGATCGCGGGTGGCAGCCCAAAAGGCGGGTCCTTTTGGAGGGGGCACTTTTTCCCTTCTGGATCGCGTTGAGGTGGGCAAGTGTTTTCCGGGCCGGGGAAAGGCGGCAGCTTGGGTATGGATTGTGGTTGATTTAACCTAGGGTGGGTGGCCAGGGGAGCGGGGGCTTGTCTGCGGGGATCGCGTTGAGGTAGGCAAGTGCGGTGGCCCGGGAGGGGGCAGTTTTTGGGGTACTAAATTGTGTTGAGGTGGGCTGGGGTTTGGGGCTGGCCGGGGAGGGGGCAGGTTATCTTATGGATCGCTTTAGGTAGGGAAGGGTAGGCGGCCGGGGTGGCATTTTTCCCAAGGATCGCTTTCCCGGTTAGGCTTAGGTCGGCTGGCCGGGGAATGGCAGCTCGTCTATTTGGATCACTGTGAGAAAAGGCAAGGGTGGGCCCTAGCCAGGGGAGTTTTCAGTTTTCTTACGGGGATCGCGGGGGGGTAGTCAGGATGGGATGGACAGGGAGGTGGCAGCTTTCTACTGGATCGCTTTGGGGTAGCCATGGGTCGGCGGCCAGTGAGCGGCAACTTGTCTACGGGAATCGTGGTGATTTATGCTGGGGTGGGCCTGGCCAGAGAGGGGCCCGGTTATTTTACTGGACCCGCTTTTTTTGAAAGGAAAGGGGTCGGCTGGCTAGGGGGGGGCGCTTGTCTACTGGATCGTGTTGAGGTGGGTTTAGGGTCGGTGGTCGGGAGGGGCCCAGGTTATCAACGGATCGCACGGAGGTAGGCAAGGGGGGCGGGCCCAAAGGGGGGTGGCGGGTTTTCTATTTGGATCGCTTTGAGGTGGGCTAGGGTGGGCCGGGCCCAGGGATGGCAGCTCGTCTACGGGATCACTGTAGGTATGAAAGGGGTCGGCAACCCAAGAGTGTCAGTTTCTCAATTTAATCGCGGTGGGGTTGGATGGGGTTTGGGCTGACCCTGGGGGTAGCAGTTTCGTCTTTGGATCGAGTTAAAGGTAGGAAGGGTTTTGGGTTAGCCTAAAGCGGCAGTTTTTGGTCTACGGGGGATCGCGGTGGGGCAGCAAAGTCGGTTCCCAAATGGGATTGACTTTTTTGTTATGGTTTCGCGTTGATTGGTTATCGTTTTGGGCGGGCCCGGGGAGGGGCCCGCTTGTGTATTTGGATTGTTTTAAAGGGTTTGGGGCTGGGGTTTGGTGGCCATTGAGCGGCGGTTTGGGTCTGGTGGATCGCTTTTGGGGGTAGGCAAGTGTGGCGGGCCCCGGGGAGGGCCCTTTTTTACTAGTTTGTGTTGAAAAAGGGGTTTAGGGTCGGCGGGCCCAGGGTGGGGCGGGTTATTTTAATGGATCGCTTTGGGGTTGGGCCAAGGGGGGCCGGCCGGGGGGTTTGTTGGCGTTTTTACGGGATCGCTTTGAGGTGGGTTTGGGGCCCTTGGCCGGGGAGGGGCGCTCGTCTACGGGATCACTGTGGGGTTTGGGGAAGGGGTCGGCTACCGGGGAGTGTAAAGCTTTTCCTTTTAAACCCGGGGTGAGGAAAGTTTTAGGGTGGGCGGACAGTGAGGGGCAGCTGTCAAAACTGGATCGCTTTTGAGGCCCCCATGGGTCGGCGGGCCCTGGGTGAGCGGCAATTTGCTACTGGCGTGGTGAGGTGGTAAGGGTGGGGCTGGCCATGGGGGGGCGCTTTCAAATTTGGATCGGGGTGTGGTGGGGCAAAGAGTCGGTTTGGCCATGGAGTGGCGTTTTGGGCAAATTTGGTTTCGGTTTTTTTAACCCAAGTGTGGGCCCCTCCCCCAAGGAGCGGCAGCTTGTGAAACTGGGAATTTGCGTTGAGGTAGGGGGGGTTTTTGCTTTTAGGGTTTGGCAACCAGGGGAAAATTTTTTTTCAACTCGTTTTTTTTTTTAAATTTGGTGGGGTTTTAAGGTAGGCAAGGGTGGGCTGGCCGGGAGGGGCAGCTTGCTACTGGATCGGGGTTTGGTGGTAGGAAAGGGTCCCCTGGCCAGGGGAGTGGCAGTTTTTTCTAGTGGATCGGGGTTGGGGTAGGAAATGTCGGTTTTGGCCCGGGGAGCGGGCAGTTTTTTGTCTACTGGACCCCGCGGTGAGGTAGGCTAGGGTCGGCGGGCCCGGGAATTTTGGCCCAAGCTCGTCTACGGGATTCACGGAGGTAGGAAAGGGTCGGCTCCCATTTGTGGGTCAGCTTCTCTACTGGATCGCGGGAGGAAAGGAAATAGGGTCGGCGGGAACGGGGAGTGGAAAGTTTCTTTCTGGATGGGCCGTTTAGGTAGCCAGGGGTTCGGTGGCTATTTGGCGGCAATTTTTGCCCTACTGGATCGTGGTGAGGTAGGCAAAGGGCCCTTGGCCATGGGAGCGGCAGCTTCTCTACTGGATCGCGGGTGGTGGGCAAGAGTCGGCTGGCCATGGAGGGCATTTTGTCTACTGGTCCGTTGGGTAGGAAAGGGGTCGGCTAGCCATGGACCCGGCAGTTTGGTACTAGTTTTGGGGTTGGTGGGGTAGGGTCTGCTATCCAGGGAGGGCAACTCGTCTACTGGATTCGGGTTGAGGTGGGCAAGGGTCGGTGGCCAGGGAGCGGCCCGCTTTTCTACTGGTTCGCGGTGGGGGTTAGGCAAGGGCCCCGGGCCCAGGGGAGGGGCATTTTGTCTAGGGGAAACGCTTTGGGAGGTGGAATTTGTCGGTTTGGCCGGGGAGCGGCAGTTTTTTTTTCTACGGGATCGCGGGAAAAGGTAGGCAAGGGTCGGCTGGCCAGGGAGCGGGCAGTTTGTGTAAGATTGTTTTGAGAAAAGGGTAGGGTGGGGGCCCCAGGGAGTGGCGGGTTATTACTGGATCGCTTTGGGGGTAGGCAAGGGTGGGGCCGGGCCCGGGGATTTGGGAAAAGCTTTTTTTATGGTTTCGTTTTTGGGGAAGGTTTAGGGTTTCCTTTTTGGCCAGGGAGGGGCAGTTTCGTCTACGGATCCCTTTTAAAAGGTGGGGAAAGGGTCGGCAACCCAGGAGTTTCCTTCTCAAATTGGATCGCGGGAGGAAAATTTCTGGGCCCGGCTGGCCATTGATTTGGCAGTCGTCTACTGGATCGCGTTGAGGTAGCCTTTGGGTTTCGGCTGGCAAAATTGAGCGGCAACTTTGGCAACGGATCGGGGGTGAGGAAAGGTTTAGGGTTTTTGGGGGCGGCCCCAATGGAGCGGAAAGTTTTCTCTATTTGGTTTCGCGGTGGGGTAGGCCAAGAGTCGCCGGGCCTTTGGGAGGGGCCCAGCTTGTTTTACTGGGTTTCGCTTTTGGGGTTTTGGCAATTTGTCGGCGGGCCAGGACGGCAGTTTTGTGTACGGGATTCCTTTTGGGGTTTTGGGGTTGGGGTTTCTTGCTTTCCACAAATTTGGGAAAATCGTCTACGGATGGGGTTTGAGGGTTAGGCAAGGGTCGGCGGGCCCGGGGGCCCCGGCAGTTTGGGGTTACGGATCGCGGTTGTGGAAGGCAAGGGCCCCCGGCCAGGGTTTTTTGGGGCAGTTTTTCGTGGTTTCGCGTTGGGTAGGGCCAATTTGTCGCGGGGGCCAGGGAGCGTCATTGTTTAACTGGATCGCGGGGGGTTGGGCTGGGGCCGGCGGCCAGGGAGTGGCAGCCCCCGTCAAATGGATCACTGTAAATTAGGAAAGGGGTCGGTTTGCCCAAGATTGAGGGGTCATTTTCTCTCCCGGGATCGCGGGAAGGAAAGGAAATGGGTCGGTTGGAAAAAAGGAGTGGCAGTTTCGCCTATGGATCGCTTTGGAGGTAGCCATGGGTCGGCTGGCTGGGTGAGCCCCAACTTGTCTACGGCCCTTGTTGTTTATTTTAGTAGGCAAAGGGTCGGCCCCCCATGGACGGACTTCTTCTGGATCGCGGTGGGGAAGGCAAGGTCGGCGGGCCATGGAGGGCAGTTTTGGTTACTGGATCGCGTTGAGGAAAGGAAAGTGCCCTCTGGCCAGGGGAGCGGCAGCTTGTGTACTAGTTTTGCTTTTGAGGAAAGGGTAGGGTCTGCAAACCGGGAGGGGCAACCGTCAACTGGATCGGGTTGAGGTGGGCAAGGGCCCGGCTGGCCAGGGAAACCCCGGCAGCTTGCTACGGGATTGGGGGTTTTGGGTAGGAAAGGGGTTCCCCGGGCCCCGGGGAAAGTCCCCCATTTTCGTCTTTTGGATCGGCTTTTGAGGTAGGAAAAGTGTCGGTTGGCCAGGGAGGGCAGCTTTTTCTACTGGATCGCGGTGAGGTAGGCTAGGGTCGGCGGGCCCAGGGCGCGGCAGCTTGTCACTGGATCGCTGTGAGGTGGTTTTTTGGGTCGGCGGGCCGGGGAGTGGCGCTTGTCTACTGGATCGGGGTGAGGTATTTTTAGGGGGGCGGTCGGGAACGGAAGCTTTTTCTAGTGGTTTTGCTTTGATGGTGGGCCAAGGATGGTTTGGCCGGGGAGCGGCGTTTGTCCCCGAAATCAACCGGTAAAAGGTAGGCTAGGGGCCCGGCTGGCGAAAAGAGTGGGCGTTTCGTTTTTTTACTGGATCGCGTGGGGTTAGGCAAAGGGTCGGCTGGAAAAGGGTTGGGGCGGGCTCGTTTTCCTGGTTTCAAAATTTGGGGTTGGGCAAAGTCGGTTTGGCCCCAGAGAGGGGGGGGGGCTTGCAAAACGGGGATCGTGGGAGGAATGCAAAGGGGTAGCGGGCTGGGACGGCAGCTTGCCCTATGGATCTGGGTTTGGGGTAGGCACGGTCGGCGGGCCATGGAGCCCGCCCCGTCACTGGTTTGGCGTTGAAAAAAGGCCCTAGGGTCGGCGGCCAGGGTGGGGCAGCTCGTCTACTGGATCGATTGAGGGTTAGGCTATTACGGCTGGCCAAGAGGGGGCGTTTGGGCCATGGATCGGGGTTTGAGGTAGGCTAGAGAACTGGCTAGGGAGGGGCAGTTTGTCTACTGAATCTGGGTGAGGTAGGAAAACGGTCGGCTGGCCAGGGGAGGGGCAGCTCGTCTACGGGATCGCCTGTAAAAAGGAAGAGTCGGTGGGCCAATGGAGTGGCGCTTGTCAAACTAGATCGCGTTGAGGTAGGAAAGTGTGGGCGGGCCCAGGGAGCGGCAGCTTGGTTTTGGAAGGGTGTTGAGGTAGGGTGGGGGTCTGCTATCCAGGGAGGGGCCCAACTCGTCTATGGATGGGGTTGGAGGTGGGAAAAGGGTCCGGGGCCAGGGGGGGAAGTTGTTTTACTGGATCGCGGTGGGTGGGCAAGGGGGGGAAACCAAGTGGGGTCAGTTTCTCTACGGGAAATCGGGGTTTTAGGTAGGATGGGGGTGGGCGGGACAGTGAGTGGCAGCTCGTCCCCGGATCGCTTTGGGGTTTAAGAAAAGGGCGGTGGCTAGGGGCCCGGGAAAATTTGGTCTACTGGATCGGGGGTGAGGTGGGCCTGGGGTGGGGCCTTTGGAGGGGCCCAGCTTCTCTACGGGAACGGGGTTTGGGGTTTAGGCAAGAGTGGGGGCCCATGGAGGGGGGCCGCTTGTCTACGGATCCTTGAGGTAGGCAAGGTCGGCGGGCCCGGGGACGGAAGCTTGTGTATTGTTTTGCTTTTGAGGAAAGGGGGGGGTTGATGCTATCCGGGGGTTTGGAAACCCGTCTACGGGATCGGGTTTGAGGTAGGCAA
>NW_027264639.1:0-6834 GCF_036320965.1 Panulirus ornatus | reverse complement strand
GAAGTGGTTGAGAGAGGCAGAAGTGGTTTTGTTGAAATAATTTGGGATCGTGAGGATAGTAAGGAGGAATAAACAATGGGATTGTACGTGGTCAAAGATGGAGGTAACGAGTGAGAGTGGTGAGATCAAATTGGAGGGGAAAGGATGGAGTGAAAAAGATTTTGAGTTATCTGGGGCCTGAACATGCAGGAGGAGTGAAAGGCGTGCAAGGAATAGAGTGAATTGGAACGAATGTGGTATACTGGGTCGACTGGTGTCAAGGATTGAACAGGGCTGTGAAGCGTTTGGGGGTGTAACCATGAAAGTTCTTGGGGCCCTGGATATGGAAAGGGAGCTGTGGTTTCGGTGCATTATTACATGACAGCTAGAGAATGAGTGTGAACGAATAGGCCTTTTTGTCTTTTCCTAGGCAATACCTTCACACAAATGAGGGTAAGGATGTCTGTCATTCCATGTGGGCGGGGTGGCGATGGGAATGAATAAGGCAGACGTATGAATTATGTACATGGTTAGTTATGTATATGTCTGTGTGTGTGTCATATTGTATGCGTGTGAGATTATAGGTGTGTATATGTGTGTGTTGTGGACGTGTAGTGTATATGCGTGTGTTGTGGGTGGGGTTGGGCATTCTTTCGTCTGTTTCCTTGCCTACCTCGGCTAGCGCGGGAGACGGCGACAGGGCAACAAAAGTGGAAATAATAGTTACATAAATATAGGGTTAGAAAGAATACTTCCCACGTATTCCCTGCAATGTCGTAGACGGCGACTAAAAGGGATGGGAGCGGGGGGGCTGGAAAATCCTCCCCTCTCATTTTTTTTTAAATTTTCCAAAAGAAGGAACAGAGAAGGGGGCCATATGAGTATATTCCCTCAAAGGCCCAGTCCTCTGTTCTTAACGCTACCTCGCTAATGCGGGAAATGGCGAATAGTATAAAAAAAAAAATATATATATATATATACATATATATATATATATATATATATATTATATATATATATATATATATATATATATATATATATATATATATATATATATATATATATATATATATATATATATATAGATATATATATATATATATATATTTCCATTTACAACACTAAACAACCCATGTATACCAATTATTCCCTCAACTGCCACATTACTCACCTATGAATGCAAAGGTGAGTAATGTGGCAGTTGAGGGAATAATTGGTATACATGGGGTGTTCAGTGTTGTAAATGGAAATGGTGAATAGCTTGTAGATTTATGTGCTGAAAAAGGACTTGTGATTGGGAATACCTGGTTTAAAAAGCGATATATACATAAGTATACGTATGTAAGTAGGAGAGATGGCCAGAGAGCGTTACTGGATTACGTGTTAATTCACAGGCGGGCGAAAGAGAGACTTTTGGATGTTAATGTGCTGAGAGATGCAACTGGAGGGATGTCTGATCATTATCTTGTGGAGGCTAAGGTGAAGATTTGCAAGGGTTTTCAGAAAAGAAAAGTGAATGTTGGGGTGAAGAGGGTGGTGAGAGTAAGTGAGCTTGGGAAGGAGACTTTTGTGAGGAAGTATCAGGAGACACTGAGTACAGAATGGAAAAAGGTGAGAACAATAGAAGTAAGGGGAGTGGGGGAGGAATGGGATGTATTTAGGGAATCAGTGATTTATTGCGCAAAAGATGCTTGTGGCATGAGAAGAGTGGGAGGTAGGTTGATTAGAAAGGGTAGTGAGTGGTGGGATGAAGACGGAAGATTATTAGTGAAAGAGAAGAGAGTGGCATTTGGACGATTTTTGCAAGGAAAAATACAATTGAGTGGGAGATGTATAAAAGAATGAGACAGGAGGTCAAGAGAAAGGTGCAAGAGGTGAAAAAGAGGGCAAATGAGAGTTGGGGTGAGAGAGTATCATTAAATTTTTGGGAGAATAAAAAGATGTTCTGGAAGGAGGTAAATAAAGTGTGTAAGACCGGGGAGCAAATGGGAACTTCAGTGAAGGGCGCAAGTGGGGAGGTAATAAAAAGTAGTGGTGATGTGAAAAGGAGATGGAGTTAGTATTTTGAAGGTTTTTGAATATATTTGATGATAGAGTAGCAGATATAGGGTGTTTTGGTCGAGGTGGTGTGCAAAGTGAGAGGGATAAGGAAAATGATTTGGTAAACAGAGAAGAGGTAGTAAAAGCTTTCCGGAAGATGAAAGCCGGCAAGGCAGCAGGTTTGATTGGTATTGCATTGGAATTTATCAAAAAAGGGGGTGACTGCATTATTGACTGGTTGGTAAGGTTATTTAATGTTTGTATGACTCATGGTGAGGTGCCTGAGGATTGGCGGAATGCGTGCATAGTGCTATTGTACAAAGGCAAAGGGGATAAGAATGAGTGCTCAAATTACAGAGGTATAAGTTTGTTGAGTATTCCTGGTAAATTATATGGAAGGGTACTGATTGAGAGGGTGAAGGCATGTACAGAGAATAAGACTGGGGAAGAGCAGTGTGGTTTCAGAAGTGGTAGAGGATGTGTGGATCAGGTGTTTCCTTTGAAGAATGTATGTGAGAAATACGTAGAAAAGCAAATGGATTTGTATGCAGCATTTATGGATCTGGAGAAGGCATATAATAGAGTTGATAGAGATGCTCTGTGGAAGGTATTAAGAATTTATGGTGCGGGAGGCAAGTTGTTAGAAGCAGTGAAAAGTTTGTATCGAGGATGTAAGGCATGTGTACGTGTAGGAAGAGAGGAAAGTGATTGGTTCTCAGTGAATGTAGGTTTGCGGCAGGGGTGAGTGATGTCTACATGGTTGTTTAATTTGTTTTTGGATGGGGTTGTTAGGGAGGTGAATGCAAGAGTTTTGGAAAGAGGGGCAAGTATTAAGTCTGTTGTGGGTGAGAGAGCTTGGGAAGTGATTCAGTTGTTGTTCGCTGATGATACAGCGCTGGTAGCTTATTCATGTGAGAAACTGCAGAAGCTGGTGACTGAGTTTCTTAAAGTGTGTGAAAGAAGAAAGTTAAGAGTAAATTTGAATAAGAGTAAGGCTATTAGGTACGGTAGTGTTGAGGGTCAAGTCAATTGGGAGGTAAGTTTGAATGGAGAAAAACTGGAGTAAGTAAAGTGTTTTAGATATCTGGGAGAAGATCTGGCAGCGGATGGACCCATGGAAGCGGAAGTGGATCATAGGGTGGGGGAGGGGGCGAAAATCCAGGGAGCCTTGAAGAATGTGTGGAAGTCGAGAACATTATCTCGGAAAGCAAAAATGGCTATGTTTGAAGGAATAGTGGTTCTAAGAATGTTGTATGGTTGCGAGGCGTGGGCTATGGATATAGTTGTGTGCAGGAGGGTGGATGTGCTGGAAATGAGATGTTTCAGGACAATGTGTTGTGCGAGGTGGTTTGATCGAGTAAGTAACGTAAGGGTAAGAGAGATGTGTGGAAATAAAAAGAGCGTTGTTGAGAGAGCAAAAGAGGGTGTTTTGAAATGGTTTGGGCACATGGAGAGAATGAGTGAGGAAAGATTGACCAAGAGGATATATGTGTCGGAGGTGGAGGGAACGAGGAGAAGTGGGAGACCAAATTGGAGGTGGAAAGATGGAGTGAAAAAGATTTTGAGTGATCGGGGCCTGAACATGCAGGAGGGTGAAAGGAGGGCAAGGAATAGAGTGAATTGGATTGATGTGGTATACCGGGGTTGACGTGCTGTCAGTGTATTGAATCAGGGCATGTGAAGCGTCTGGAGTAAACCATGGAAAGCTGTGTAAGTATGTATATTTGCGTGTGTGGACGTGCATGTATATACATGTGTATGGGGGTGGATTGGGCCATTTCTTTCGTCTATTTACTTGCGCCACCTCGCAAACGCGGGAGACAGCGACAAGAAAATAAAAGAAAGATATATATATATATACATATATATATATATATATATATATATATATATATATATATATATATATATATATATATATATATATATATATATATATATATATATATATATATATATTTATATATATATATATATATATATATATATATATATATATATATATATATATATATATATATATATATATATATATATATATATATATATATGTATGACTCATGGTGAGGTGCCTGAGGATTGGCGGAATGCGTGCATAGTGCCATTGTACAAAGGCAAAGGGGATAAGAGTGAGTGCTCAAATTTCAGAGGTATAAGTTTGTTGAGTATTCCTGGTAAATTATAAGGGAGGGTATTGATTGAGAGGGTGAAGGCATGTATAGAGCATCAGATTGTGGAAGAGCAGTGTGGTTTCAGAAGTGGCAGAGGATGTGTGGATCAGGTGTTTGCTTTGAAGAATGTATGTGAGAAATACTTAGAAAAGCAAATGGATTTGTATGCAGCATTTATGGATCTGGAGAAGGTATATAATAGAGTTGATAGAGATGCTCTGTGGAAGGTATTAAGAATATATGGTGTGGGAGGCAAGTTGTTAGAAGCAGTGAAAAGTTTTTATTGAGGATGTAAGGCATGTGTACGTGTAGGAAGAGAGGAAAGTGATTGGATCTCAGTGAATGTAGGTTTGCGGCAGGGGTGTGTGATGTCTCCATGGTTGTTTAATTTGTTTATGGATGGAGTTGTTAGGAAGGTGAATGCAAGAGTTTTGGAAAGAGGAGCAAGTATGAAGTCTGTAGTGTATGAGAGAGATTGGGAAGTGAGTCAGCTTTTGTTCGCTGATGATACAGCGTTTGTGGCTGATTCTTATGAGAAACTGCAGAAGCTGGTGACTGAGTTTGGTAAAGTGTGTGAAAGAGAAAGTTAAGAGTAAATGTGAATAAGAGCAAGGTTATTAGGTACAGTAGGGTTGAGGGTCAAGTCAATTGGGAGGTAAGTTTGAATGGAGAAAAACTGGAGGAAGTAAAGTGTTTTAGATATCTGGGAGTGGATCTGGCAGCGGATGGAACCATGGAAGCGGAAGTGGATCATAGTGTCGGGGAGGGGGCGAAAATCCTGGGAGCCTTGAAGAATGTGTGGAAGTCGAGAATATTATCTCGGAAAGCAAAAATGGGTATGTTTGAAGGAATAGTGGTTGCAAGAATGTTGTATGGTTGCGAGGCGTGGGCTATGGATATAGTTGTGCGCAGGAGGGTGGATGTGATGGATTTTTGATGTATGAGGACAATGTGTGGTGTGAGGTGGATTGATCGAGTAAGTAACGTAAGGGTAAGAGAGATGTGTGGAAATAAAAAGAGCGTGGTTGTGCGTCTGTTCGGAAACAACCAAGTATAGACCCCGTTGCTCACCATTGTGAGACGAAGGGTATTCGAGTACTTAGTATTTCGAATAGTTGTTTCCTATTATACAGTCCCATAGCCTAGCGGTTAGCATGCCTGCCTCTTGCACAGGGGTCCCAGGTTCGATTCTGGCTGTTGGAGGTTTGTATGTTCTATGAAGGTGCGCGTTCATATGCACTTTATTCGTATTCATATACCTCCTCGTTGTACAGTTAGGTTCGGTAAAATGCTATCCGCTGGGTACGTGCGTCTGTTCCGAAACAACCGGTATAGAGCCCGTTGCTCACCATTGTGAGACGAAGGGTATTCGAGTACTCAGTATTTCGAATATTTGTTTCCTATTATACAGTCCCATAGCCTAGCGGTTAGCATGCCTGCCTTTTGCACAGGGGTCCCAGGTTCGATCCTGGCTGTTGGAGGTTTGTATGTTCTATGAAGATATATATATATATATATATATATATATATATATATATATATATATTCCTATGAGTCCTTGGGAAAAATGAAACACGATTTTGTCCCCAAGTGCACTTTCGTTTAATTATCACACCATCAGGGTAGACGCAGGAGAGAAATATAACAGTCTGTTGATATACAATGAAGAGACGTTGCTAGGACTCCAGTTTCCAAATATGCCATTATTCAAGACAGACAACGAGCGTATCATATACTTATCATATGGAGAAGAGGATGAATTGTTTACAATTTTTACCAATGATAAAGTTATCCAATGTGTATTGACCTGCGCTAATATGAAGATTACAATTTTTTTACATACTTAATATTAAAAAATTTAGTGATATTGCTCTTGGTACTGGACTTAGGGTTAACAACCGAGATGGCGTTACTCCTGTCAATACAACCATTATAGTTTTTAACTTGATTAAAGAAGGCCTTTGGTTCTTCTCCTGTTCTTAAACTATATCTATGTTGTTTAAATCTAGCAAAAGGATCCTTACAAGTCTTCGAGACATAAAACTTATCACAATTTCTACATGGCACTTTATAGATGCACCCAGGAGACTTTTCTGACGAGTTTCTGATTAGGGTATTCTTTATAGTATTACTGTTGTTGAAGGCAACATTTACATTAAATGATTTAAGCAGCATGAGAAGTTAGATTATCATTGAAAGGGTAAACTGAAAGATTCTTGATGTCAATGGAAGGATTGGGCGCAACTCTATGAAATGATTTTTTTGCTAACTTAAGGGATTTATCAATGAAAGATCTTAGGTGCTTTAACTTAGATCCAATAGAATATAATTTCTCAGACTCATCCGCAATATACTCTGGACTGCAAATACGTAATGCCCTAAGGAACATAGATTGAAATAATGATAATTTAAAACTCTCATGTTGAGATGAGTATTAATGGACATATAAGCATACATAGGTTGCTTTTATGTATATGCTAAACTTAAACTGGTTCTATATCAACTGACTGTTATATTTGTCTCTTGTGTCTCACCTGATGTAATTATTGCACGAAAGTGCACTTGGGAACTTATGGTGATTCATTTTCCTCGTGGTCTTATAGGAATATGCTTAATCACTCGCAAAATTGTGATCCTTTCC
>NW_027264638.1:0-6809 GCF_036320965.1 Panulirus ornatus | reverse complement strand
TACCCAGAGAATATTTTCTGGTGGTTGATTCTGAAGTTAAGATACTCTTTATAGTATTATGTTGCTAAGGCAGCATTTACATTAAAGGATTTAAGCAACATAGGAAGCAAAGTGAAAATTTATTTAAAAGGTGTGAACTTAATAGATTCTTGGTGTCAATGGGAGGTTTGGGCCTCAAACTCTATAAAATGATTTCTCTTGACTAAACTTAGGGATTTATCAGTGAAATGAATCTAGGGTACTTGAACTTAGATTCAATAGGAAAATATTATTTTTTCAAAACGCTTCATCAAATACTATGGACTGCCAAATGTAATGCCTTAGGAACATAGATTGAGATGATGTTAATTTAACTCTATTACCAAGAGAAGTTTCCTTAAATCTTCTATTATTAAATACACAAAGAATTATAATTTAATGTTAGTAATGGTCTGTACAATTAGATAACTTATTGTTGATAAGATTTGTAAAATGATAGTTTTATGAACGCTCGTTGTAGTGTTTTGGACAATCAAATGCTTTCCAAATGGTCGTCCTAGCTTCGTCTCTTCGATATATAATAAACTGACTGTTATATTTCTCTCCTGAGTCTCGACTGTTGATGGTTTATTAACACGAAAGTGCTCCTTAGGGAACTTTTTGGTGTTTATTTTCCCCGTGGACTAATAGGAATATCTTGATCACGCGCAAAATTTGGGATACTTTCCAATATATATATATATATATTATATTTATATTTTATTATATATATATATATATATAGATATATTATTATATATATATTATATACATATATATATATGGAATCTGGAGGAAGCATATGACAGAGTTGATAGAGATGCTCTATGGAAGGTAACTAAGGAAATATGGTGGGGAGGCAAAGTGTTTGAAGTAGTGAAAAGTTTTTATCGAGGATGAAAGGCATGTGTACGTGTAGGAAATAGAGGAAAGTGATTGCTTCTCAGTGAAAAGTATGTTTGAGGCAGGGGTGTGTGATGTCTCCATGGTTGTTTATTTTGTTTATGGATGGGGTTGTAGGGAGGTAATCCAAGAGTTTTGGAGAAAGAGGGGGCAAAAGTATAAGTCTGTTGGGGATGAGAGAGCTTGGGAGTGAAGTCAGTTGTTGTTCGTGATGATACATCGCTGGTGGCATGATTCTTGTGAGAAACTGCAGGAGCTGGTTGACTGAGTTTGGTAAAGTGTTTAGAGATGAAGTTTAGCGTAGATATGATTTTAGAGCAAAGTTATTAGGTACAGTATGGTTGAGGGTTCAAGTGAATTGGGAGTAAGTTTGAATAGAGAAAAACTGGAGGAAGTAAGTAAAGTTGTTTTAGAAATCTGGGTGTGGATCTGACGCGGATGAGAACCATGGAGCGGAAGTGATCATAGGGGTGGGGGATGGGGGCGAAATCCTGGAAGCCTTGAAGAATGTGTGGAAGTCGAGAACATTATCACGAATGCAAAAAATGGGCTTGTTTGAAAGAATTAGTGGTTTCCTATCAATGTTGTATGGTTGCGTGGTGTGGGCTCTGGTTAAGAGTTGTGCGAGGAGGGTGGAGATGGGCAAGAAATGAGGGATGTCTGAGGGACAATATGTGGTGTGAGGAAGGTTTTATCGAGTATAATGTAAGGGTAAGTGAGTTGTGTGGAATTTAAAAAGAGACGTGGTGGAGGAGAGCAGAAGAGGGTGTTTTGAAAATGGTTTGTGCACATGGAGAGAAAGGAGTGAGGAAAGATTGACACAAAGGATAGTGTCGGTGGTGGAGGGGACATAGGAGAAGTCGGGAGGACCAATTGGAGTGGAAAGATGGTGTGAGACAGTTTTTGATGTGATCGGGGCCTGAACATGCAGGAAGGTGAAAGCGGGCAAGGATCGCATGTAATTGGAATCGATGTGTGGTATACCGGGTGTCGACGTGCTGTCAAAGGATTGAATCAGGGCTTGGATGCGTCTGGGGTTAACCCATGGAAAGTTCTGTTGCGCCTGGTTGTGGGAAAGGGAGCTGTGGTATCGGAATTATTGATGATTGAGACTGGAGTGTGAGCGGATGTGGCCTTTCTTGTCTTTTCTGGCGTGCTCGCGCCACATGAGGGTGAGGGGGTTGTTACTCCGTGTGTGGTGGGGTGGCAGATGGGGCGTGAGTAGGGCAGTCAGTGTGAAGGTGGCATGTGTATTTAGTGTGTGTGTGTGTTTGTATTTTGTGGTGTACGTCTGGAAGAGTGGGTGTGTATGTTTGCGAGTGTGGGTGTTGTGTGTGTGTCATCGGTGTGGGGGTGGATTGGGAATTTCTTTCGTCTGTTTCTTTGCGCTACCTCGCAGGCGCGGGAGGACTGCGGCAAAAAAAAAGAGAGAAAAAAAAAGAAAAAAAAAATTTATCTTTATATTATATATATATATATAATATATATCAATATATATATATAAAATTATTATATATATCTATATATATAGATATATATATATAGTATAATTTATATTTATATCATATTATATATATATATATATTTTATATACTAATATTTTATTATATATATATATATATATACTATATATATATATATTTATTATATATATAATATATATATATATATCCTGGGGATAGGGGAAAAAAAATACTTCCCGCGCATTCCTCACGTTTAGTAGAAAGCGGCTAAAGGGGACAGGAGCGGGGCGGCTGAAAAGAAACCTTCCCTCTTGTATTTTAACTTTCTAAAAGGGGGAACACAGAAGAAGGCGAGTCACGCGAGGAGTGTCATCCTCCTCGAATCGAAGGCTCAGATTGGGGTGTCTAAGTGTGTGTGGATGTAACCAAGATGAGAAAAGGAGAGATAGGTAGTTTGTTTGCGGAAAGGATCTGGATGTTTTGGCTCTGAGTGTAATGAAGCTCAAGGGAATGGGTTAAAGGGGAGAGTGGTTTGTGGAATGTCGTGGGGTAAAGTCAGGGTTTAGTTGAGAGGACAAGAGCAAGGGAAGGGGAGTATCACTACTCCTGAAATCAAGAAGTTGTGTGAGTATGTGATAGTGTGAAGAAAGTAAATTCTAGATTTGGATATGGTAAAACTGAAAGTTGCTGGAGACAGATAGGTGATGATTGGTGGTATGCACCTGGGCATGAGTAGAAAGATATGGAGAGGCAAGTGTTTTGGGAGCAGATGACTTGAGGTGTTAGTGGTTTTATGCACAAGACCGGGTTATAGTGAAGGTCATTTGAATGCAAAGGTGAGTAATGTGGCAGTTGATGGAATAATTGGTTTACATGGTGTGTTGGGAGTGTGTAAAATGGAAATGGTTGAAAGGCTTGTAGGACTTATGTGCTGTAAAGGACTGGTGTACTTGGGAATACCTGGTTTAAAAAGCAAGATATACATAAAGTATACGTCTGTAAGTAGGAGAGCTGGCCAGGAGAGCGTTATTGGATTACGTTGTTAATTGGTAGACCTCACGAAAGAGAGACTTTTGGATGTTATGTGTGAGAGGTTGCTATTGGTGAGGGATGTCTGAGCATTTTACTTGTGGAGCGAAGGTGATGATTGTGGGGGTTCTCAGAAAAGTAGAGAGAATGTTGGGGTGAATAGCGTAGTGAGAGTAGTGAGCTAGGGAAGGAGACTTGTGTGAGGAAGTACCAGGAGGACTGAGTACACAAAATGGAAAAAGGTGAGGAACAAAGGAGTAAGGGGAGTGGGGAAGGAATGGGCTGTTATTTCTAGGGGAGCTGTGATGTCTTGCGCAAAAGATGCTTGTGGCATGAGAAGCGTGGGGTGGTTGTTAGAACAAGGTAGTGAGGGGTGGGATGAAGAAGTAAACTATTATTAGATGAAAGAGAAGAGAGAGGCATTTGGTCGAGTTTCTACTAGGAAAAAAATGTAAATGATTGGGGAAGGTATAAAAGAAAGAGGCAGGTGGTCAAGAGAAAGGTGCAAGAGGTGAAAAAGTGGGGCAAATGGAGAGTGGGGTAAGAGAGTTCATAAATTTCAGGAGGAATAAAAAAGATATTTTGAAGGAGGAAATAGTGCGTAAGACAAGGAGCAAATAGGAACTCAATGAAGAGGGCTAATGGGGAAGAAGTTAGCATGTATTGGTGATGTGAGAAGGAGATGGAGTTAGTTTTTGAAGTTTATTTAAGGTGTTTGTGATGAGTGGCAGATATAGGATGTTTTGGTCGAGGGGTGTGCAAAGTGTAGAGGGTTAGGGAAAATGATTTGGTAAATAGAGAAAGAGTAGTAAAAGCGTTACGGAAGATGAAAGCCTGCAAGGGGTAAGGAGGTTTGGATGGTATTGCAGTGGAATTTATTAAAAAAGGGGGTGACTGTATTGTTGACTGGGTGGTAAGTTATTTAATGCATGTATGATTCATGTTGAGGTGCCTGTGATTGGCGGGATGCTTGCATAGTGCCATTGTACAAAGGCACAGGGGATAAAGAGTGAGTGCTCAAATTACAGATGTATAAATTTGTTGTGTATCCGTGGTAAATATATGGAGAGGGTATTGAATTGAGAGGTGAAGGCATGTACAGAGCATTAGGTCTGAGGAAGAGCAGTGTGGCTTCAGAAGTGGTAGAGGATGTGTGGTTACAGATTTTTTGCTTGAAGAAATGTAAGAAATACTTAGAAAAAACAATTGGATGGTATGTAGCAATTATGGGATCTGAAGAAGGCACATGACAGAGTTGATAGAGAGCTCTGTGGAAGGTTTTAAGAATATATGGTGTGGGAGGCAAGTTGTTAGAAGCAGTGAAAAGTTTTTATCGAGGATGTAAGGGCATGTGTACGTGTAGGAAGAGAGGAAAGTGATTGGTTCTCAGTGAATGTAGGTTTGCGGCAGGGCGTGTGTGGATTTCTACATGGTTGTTTAATTTGTTTATGGATGGGGTTGTTAGGGAGGTGAATGCAAGAGTTTTGGAAAGACGGGGCAAGTATGCAGTTCTGTTTGTGGATGAGGAGAGCTTGGGAGTGAGTCAGTTGTTGTTCACTGATGTGATACAGCGCTGGTGGTTGATTATTGTAGATGCAGGAAGTGGGTGACTGAGTTTGGTAAAGTGTGTGAATAGAAGAAAATTAAGAGCAAATGTTAATAAGAGCATGGTTATTTATGGTACAGTTAGAGTGAGGAGGTCAAGTCAATTGGGAGGTTAAGTTTGGAATGAAGAAAAACTGAGGAAGTAAAGTGTTTCAGATATCTGGGAGTGATCTGGCAGCGGATGGCAAACCATGGAAGCGGAATGTGAATCATATGGTGGGGGAGGGGGGCGAAAATTCTTGGAGCCTTGAAGAATGGTTTGGAAGTGAGAACATTATCTCGGAAGCCAAAAATGGGGTATGTTGAGGAATAGTAGTTAACAATGTTGTATGGTTGCGAGGCTTGAGCTATCGATAGAGTTGTGCGCAGGACGGTCGATGTGATGGAAATGAGATGTCTGAGGACAATAATGTGTGTGATTTGGTTTGATCGTGTAAGTATTGTAAGGGTAAGAGAGATGTGTGGAAATAAAAAGAGTGTGGTTGAGAAGTAGGAAGAGGGTGTTTTGAAATGGTTTGGTCACCATGGAGAGAATGAGTACAGGAATGATTGACAAATAGGATGTATGTGTCAGTGGTGAGGAACGAGGAGAGTGGGAGACCAATATTTTTAGGTGGAAGATGAGTGAAAAAGATTTTGAGTGATGGGCCTGAACATGCATGAGGGTGAAAAGGCCGTGCAAGGAATAGAAGTGAATAGGAACGATGTGGTATACGGGGATGACGGCTGTCAATGATTGAACCAGGGCATGTGAAGCGTGTGGGAGTAAACCATGGGAAAGTTGTGTGGGAACCTCGATGTGGAAAGGGAGCTGTGGTTTGGTTGGCATTATTACATGGACGGCTAGAGAGTGATTTTGCCCTCAACGACTGGGGCCTTTTGGTTGTCTTTTCTAGCGCTACCTCCGCCACACTTGAGGGGGGAGGGGGTTGTTTTTTCCATGTGTTGGCGAGGTGGCGATGGGAACAAATAAGCAGTTAGTATGAATTATGTCCATGTGTATTTATGTATATGTCTGTTGTGTATATATATGTGTAACATTGAGATGTATAGGTATGTATATTTTAGTGTGTGGACAAAGGTATGTATATACATGTGTATGTGGGCGGGTTACGCAATTCTTTCGGTCTGTTTCCTTGCGCTACATCGCTAACGCGGGATGAAGCGACAAAGCAAAAGAAATAGAGATAAATAAATAAAATAGATAGATATTTTATATATATATATATATAATATAAATATTATATTTATAATATTATATGTATATAATATATAATATATATATTATATATATATATGTATATATACTATATTTACTATATTATATATATCTATAAAATATAATGTAATATATTTTGATATTATATTATATTATATATATATATATATATATATATATGTAAATATTATATATATATATATATATATATGTATATATATATATTATATACATATTATATATATATATATATATATATATATATATATATTTATTATATATATATATATTTATGATATATATTTATATATATTTTTATTATATATATTTATATATTTTATATATATATTATAATATATATATATTATGTATATTTATATATTTTATATATCTATTATATATATTATATAAATATATATATATATATTAATATATATATATATATATATATATATATATATATCTTTTTATATATATTATATATATTATACATATATATATATATACATATATATATATATATATATATATATATATATTATATATATATATATATTTATTATATATTATAT
>NW_027264637.1:0-8901 GCF_036320965.1 Panulirus ornatus | reverse complement strand
AAAAAACTGGAGGAATTAAAGTGTTTTAGATATCTGGGAGTGGATCTGGCAGCGGGTGGAACCATGGAAGCGGAAGTGAATCATAGGGTGGGGGAGGGGGCGAAAATCCTGGGAGCCTTGAAGAATGTGTGGAGGTCGAGAACATTATCTCGTAAAGCAAAAATGGTTATGTTTGAAGGAATAGTGGTTCCAACAATGTTGTATGGTTGGGAGGCGTGGGCTATGGATAGAGTTGTGCGCAGGAGGGTGGATGTGCTGGAAATGAGATGTTTGAGGACAATGTGTGGTGTGACGTGGTTATATCGAGTAAGTAATGTAAGGGTAAGAGAGATCTGTGCAAATAGAAAGTGCGTGGTTGAGAGAGCAGAAGAGGGTGTTTTGAAATGGTTTGGGCACATGGAGAGAATGAGTGAGAAAAGATTGACCAAGAGGATATATGTGTCGAAGGTAGGGGGAACGAGGAGAAGTGGGAGACCAAATTGGAGGTGGAAAGATGGAGTGAAAAAGATTTTGAGTGATCGGGCCAGAACATGCAGGAGGGTGAAAGGCAGGCAAGGAATAGAGTGAATTGGATCGATGTTGTATACCGAAAGAAATGGCCCAACCCAACCCCATACACATGTATATACATACACGCTTCAATCCATTGACAGCACGTCGACCCCGGGATACCACATCGTTCCAATTCACTCTATTCCTTGCACGCCTTTCACCCTCCTGCATGTTTATGCCCTGATCACTGAAAATCTTTTTCACTCCATCTTTCCACCTCCAATTTGGTCTTCCACTTCTCCTCGTTCCCTCCACCTCCGACACATACATCCTCTTGGCCAATCTTTTCCCACTGATTCTCTCCATGTGACCAAACCATTTCAAAACTCCCTCTTTTGCTCTCTCAACCACACTCTTTTTATTTCCACACATCTCTTTTACCCTTACATTACTTACTCGATCAAACCACCTCACACCACATATTGTCCTCAAACATCTTATTTCCAGCACATCCACCCTCCTGCGCACAACTCTATCCATAGCCCAAGCCTCGCAATCATACAACATTGTTGGAACCACTATTCCTTCAAACATACCTATTTTTGCTTTCCGAGATAATGTTCTCGACTTCCAAACATTCTTCAAGGCTCCCAGAATTTTCGCCCCCTACACCCACCCCATGATTCACTTCCGCTTCCATGGTTCCATCAGCTGCGAGATCCAATCCCAGATATCTAAAACACTTTACTTCCTCCAGTTTTTGTCCATTCAAACTTACCTCCCAATTGACTTGACCCTCAACCCTACTCTACCTAATAAGGTTGCTCTTCTTCACATTTAATAATAACTTTCTTCTTTCACACACTACCAAACTCAGTCACCAGCTTCTGCAGTTTCTTACATGAATCAGCCACCAGCGCTGTATCATCAGCGAACTACAACTGACTCACTTCCCAAGCTCTCTCATCCACAACATACTGCATACTTGCCCCTCTTTCTAAAACTCTTGCATTCACCTCCCTAACAACCCCATCCATAAACAAATTAAACAACCATGGAGACATCACACACCCCTGCCGCAACCTTACATTCACTGAGAACCAATCACTTTCCTCTCATCCTACACGTACATATGCCTTACATCCTCGATAAAAACTTTTCACTGCTTCTAACAACTTGCCTCCCACACCATATATTCTTAAAACCTTCCACAGAGCATCTCTATCAACTCTATCATATGCCATCACCAGATCCATAAATGCTACATACAAATCCATTTGCTTTTCTAAGTATTTCTCACAAACAGTCTTCAAAGCAAACACCTGATCCACACATCCTCTACCACTTCTGAAACTACACTTCTCTTCCGGAAAGTGATGCTCTGTACATGCCTCCACCCTCTCAATCAATACCCTCCCATATAATTTACCAGGAATACTCAACAGACTTATACCTCTGTAATTTGAGCACTCAATTTTATCCCCTTTGCCTTTGTAAAATGGCATTATGCAAGCATTCCGCCAATCCTCAGGCACCTCACCATGACTCATACATATATTAAATAACATTACCAACCAGTCAACAATACAGTCACCCCCTCTTTTTATAGTTTCCACTGCAATACCATCCAAACCTACTGCCTTGCCGGCTTTCATCTTCCGCAAAGCTTTTACTACCTCTCGTCTGTTTACCAAATCATTTTCCATAACCCTCTCACTTTGCACACCACCTCGACCAAAACACCCCATATCTGCCACTCTATCATCAAACACATTCAACAAACATTCAAGATACCCACTCCATCTCCTCATTTCACCACTACTTGTTATCACCTCCCCATTAGCCCCCTTCACTGAAGTTCCCATATGATCCCTGTCTTACGAACTTTATTTACCTCCTTCCAAAACATCTTTTTATTCTCCTTAAAATTTAATGATGCTCTCTCACCCCAACTCTCATTTGCCCTCTTTTTCACCTCTTGCACCTTGCTCTTGACCTACTGTCTCTTTCTTTTATACCTCTTCCACTCATTTGCATTTTTTCCCTGCAAAAATCGTCCAAATGCCTCTCTCTTCTCTTTCACTAATAATCTTACTTCTTCATCCCACCACTCACTACCCTTTCTAACCAACCCACCTCCCACGCTTCTCATGCCACAAGCATCTTTTACGCAAGCCATATCTGCTTCCCTAAATACATCCCACTCCTCCCCCACTCCCCTTACCTCCTTTGTTCACACCTTTTTCCATTCTGTACTCAGTCTCTCCTGGTACTTCCTCATACAAGTCCCCTTCCAAAGCTCACTTACTCTCACCACCCTGTTCACCCCAACATTCTCTCTTCTTTTCTGAAAACCCTTACAAATGTTCACCTTTGCCTGCACAAGATAATGATCAGACATCCCTCCAGTTGTACCTCTCAGCACATGAACATCCAAAGGTCTCTCTTTCGCGCGCCTGTCAATTAACACGTAATCCAATAACACTCTCTGGCCATCTCTCCTACTTACAAACGTATACTTATGTATATCTCGCTTTTTAAGCCAGGTATTCCCAATCACCAGTCCTTTTTAAGCAAATAAATCTACAAGCTCTTCACCATTTCCATTTACAGCACTGAACACTAAAACTATACCAATTATTCCCTCAACTGCCACATTACTCACCTTTGCATTCAAATCACCCATCACTATAACCCGGTCTTGTGCATCAAAACCACTAACACACTCATTCAGCTGCTTCGAAAACACTTGCCTCTCATGACCTTTCTTCTCATGCCCAGAAGCATATGCACCAATAATCACCCATCTCTCTCTATCAACTTTCAGTTTTACACATATGAATCTAGAATTTACTTTCTTACACTCTATCACATACTCCCACAACTTCTATTTCAGGAATAGTGCTACTCTTTCCCTTGCTCTTGTCCTCTCACTAACCCCTGACTTCATCCCTGGGGATAGGGGAGAAAATCCGTGGGGATAGGGGAGAAAGAATACTTCCCACGCATTCCTCACGTGTCGTAGAAGGCGACTAAAAGGGGACTGGAGGGTTGGGACAGAAACCCTCCACACCTTGTATTTTGACTTTCTAAAAGGGGAAACACAAGAAGGAGTTACGCGGGGAGTGCTCATCCTCCTCGAAGGCTCAAATTGGGGTGTCTAAATATATGTGGATGTAACCAAGATGAGAAAAAAGAAGAGATAGGTAGTATGTTTGAGGAAACGACCCTGGATGTTTTGGCTCTGAGTGAAACGAAGCTCAAGGGTAAAGGGGAAGAGTGGTTTGGGAATGTCTTGGAGTAAAGTCAGGGGTTAGTGAGAGGAAGAGAACAAGGGAAGGAATAGTAATACTCCTGAAACAGGAGTTGTGGAAGTATGTGATAGAGTATAGGAAAGTAAATTCTATATTGATATGGGTAAAACTCAAAGTTGATGGAGAGAGATGGGTGATTATTGGTGTATATGCGCCTGGGCATGAGAAGAAAGATCATGAGAGGCAAGTGTTTTGGGAGCAGCTGAATGTGTTAGTGGTTTTGATGCACAAGACCGGGTTATAGTGATGGGTGATTTGAATGCAAAGGTGAGTAATGTGGCAGTTGATGGAATAATTGGTATACATGGGATGTTCAGTGTTGTAAATTGAAATTGTGAAGAGCTTGTTGATTTGTGTGCCGAAAAAGGACTGGTGATTGGGAATACCTGGTTCAAAAGGCGAGATATACATAAGTATACGTATGTAAGTAGGAAAGATGGCCACAGAGCTTTATTGGATTACGTGTCAATTGATAGGCGCGCGAAAGAGACTTTTGGATGTTACTGTGCTGAGAGGTGCAACTGGAGGGATGTCTGATCATTATCTTGTAGAGGCGAAGGTGAAGATTTGTATGGGTTTTCAGAAAAGAAGAGAGAATGTTGGGGTGAAGAGAGTGGTGAGAGTAAGTGACCTTGAAAAGGAGACTTGTGTGAGGAAGTACCAGGAGAGACTGAGTATGGAATGGAAAAAGAAGAGAACAAAGGAGGTAAGGGGAGTGTGGGAGGAATCGGATGTATTTAGGTATTTATGGAAGCAGTGATGGCTTGCGCAAAAGATGCTTGTGGCACGAGAAGCGTGGGAGGTGGGTTGATTAGAAAGGGTAGCGAGTGGTGGGATGAAGAAGTAAGATTATTAGTGAAAGAGAGAAACATTTGGACTATTTTTGCAGGGAAAAATGCAAATGAGTGGGAGATGTATAAAAGAAAGAGACAGGAGGTCAAGAGAAAGGTGCAAGATGTGAAAAGGAGGGCAAATGAGAGTTGGGGTGAGAGAGTATCATTAAATTTTAGGGAGAATAAAGAGATGTTTTGGAAGAAGGTAAATAAAGTGCGTAAGACAAGGGAGCAAATGGGAACTTCAGCGACGGGGGCTAATGGGGAGGTGATAACAAGCAGTGATGATGTGAGAAGGAGATGGAGTGAGTATTTTGAAGGTTTGTTGAATGTGTTTGATGATAGAGTGGTAGATATAGGGTGTTTTGATCGAGATGGTGTGCAAAGTGAGAGGGTCAGGGAAAATGATTTGGTAAACAGAGAAGAGGTAGTAAAAGCTTTGCGGAAGATGAAAGCCGGCAAGGCAGTAGGTTTCGATGGTATTGCAGTGGAATTTACTAAAAAAGGGGTGACTGTATTGTTGACTGGTTGGTAATGTTATTTAATGTATGTATGAGTCATGGTGAGGTGCCTGAGGATTGGCGGAATGCTTGCATAGTGCCATTGTACAAAGGCAAAGGGGATAAGAGTGAGTGCTCAAATTTCAGAGTTATAAGTTTGTTGAGTATTCCTGGCAAATTATATGGGAGGATATTGATTGAGAGTGTGAAGGCATGTACAGAGCATCAGATTGGGGAAGAGCAGTGTGATTTCAGAAGTGGTAGAGGATGTGTGGATCAGGTGTTTCCTTTGAAGAATGTATGTGAGAAATACTTAGAAAAGCAAATGGATTTGTATGTAGCATTTATGGATCTGGTGATGGCATATGACAGAGTTGATAGAGATGCTCTGTGGAAGGTATTAAGAATATATGGTGAGGGAGGCAAGTTGTTAGAAGCAGTGAAAAGTTTTTATCGAGGATGTAAGGCATGTGTACGTGTAGGAAGAGAGGAAAGTGATTTCTTCTCAGTGAATGTAGGTTTGCGGCAGGGGTGTGTGATGTCTCCATGGTTGTTTAATTTGTTTATGGGTGGGGTTGTTAGGGAGGTGAATGCAAGAGCTTTGGAAAGAGGGGCAAGTATGAAGTCTGTTTTTATTGACAGAGCTTGGGAAGTGAGTCAGTTGTTCTTCGCTGATGATACAGTGCTGGTGGCTGATTCATATGAGAAACTGCAGAAGATGGTGACAGAGTTTGGCAAAGTGTGTGAAAGAAGAAAGTTAAGAGTAAACCTGAATAAGAGCAATGCTATTAAGTACAGTAGTGTTGAGGGTCAAGTCAAATGGGAGGTAAGTTTGAATGGAGAAAAACTGGAGGAAGTGAAGTGTTTTAGATATCTGGGATTGGATCTGGCAGCGGATGGAACCATGGAAGCGGAAGTGAATCATGTGGGGGAGGGGGGCGAACATTTTGGGAGCCTTGATGAATGTTTGGAAGTCGAAAACATTATCTCGGAAAGCAAAAATAGGTATGTTTGAAGGAATAGCGGTTCCAAGAATGTTGTATGGTTGCGATGCGTAGGCTATAGATAGAGTTGTGCGCAGGAGGTTGGATGTGCTGGAAATGATCTGTTTGAGGACAATATGTGGTGTGAGGTGGTTTGATCGAGTAAGTAATGTAAGGGTAAGAGAGTTGTGTTTAAATAAAAAGAGTTTGGTTGAGAGAGCAGAAGAGGGTGTTTTGATATGGTTTGGCCACATGGAGAGAATGAGTAAGGAAAGATTGACCAAGAGGATATATGTGACAGATATGGAGGGAACGAGGAGAAGTGGGACACCAAATTGGAGAAAGATGGAGCGAAAAAGATTTTGAGTGATCGGGGCCTGAACATGCAGGAGGGTGAAAGGCGGGCAAGGAATAGAATGAATTGGATCGATATGGTATACCGGGGTCGACGTGCTGTCAATGGATTGAACCAGTGCATGTGAAGCGTCTAGGGTAAACCATGGAAAGTTCTGTGGGGCCTGGATGTGGAAAGGGAGCTGTGGTTTCGGTGCATTATTACATGACAGCTAGAGACTGAGTGTGAACGAATGGGCCCTTTGTTGTCTTTCCTAGCGCTACCTCGCACACATGAGAGGAGAGGTGGGTTGTTATTCCATGTGTCGCGAGGTGGCGATGGGAATGAATAAAGATAGACAGTGTGAATCGTGTACATGTGTATATATGTATACGTCTGGGTGTGTATATGTATGTGTATATTGAGATATATAGGTATGTATATATGCGTGGGTCTCTCACTTCTTCCCTCCACCTCCGACACATATATCCTCTTGGACAATCTTTCCTCGCTCATTCTCTCCATGTGCCCAAACCATTTCAAAACACAATCTTTTGCTCTCTCTGAACCACGCTCTTTTCAATTCCACACATCTCTCTTACCCTGACATTACTTACTCGATCAAACCACCTCACACCACATATTGTCCTCAAGCATCTCATTTCCAGCACATCCACCCTCCTGCGCATAACTCTATCCATAGTCCACGCCTCACAACCATAGATCACTGTTGGAACCACTATTCCTTCAAACATACACATTTTTTCTTCCCGAAGTAATGTTCTCGACTTCCACACATCCTTCAAGGCTCCCAGGATTTTTCCCCCTCCCTCACCCTATGATTCACTTCCGCTTCAATGGTTCCATCCGCTACCAAATCCACTCCCAGATATCTAAAGCACTTTACTTCCTCCTATTTTTCTCCATTCAAACTTACCTCCCAGTTGACTTGACCCTCAACCCCACTGTACCTAATAACCTTGCTCTTATTCACATTTACTCTTAACTTTCTTCTTTCACACACTTTACCAAACTCAGTCACCAGCTTCTGCAGTTTCTCACATCAATCAGCCACAAGCGCTGTATCATCATCGAACAACAACTGACTCACTTCCCAAGATCTCTCATCTACAACAGACTGCATACTTGCCTCTCTTTCCAAAACTCTTGCATTCACCTCACTAACTACCCCATCCATAAACAAATTAAACATCCATGGAGACATCACATACCCCTCCCGCAAACATACATTCACTATGAACCAAAAACTTTCCTCTCTTCCTACATGTACAAATGCCTTACATCCTCGATAAAAACTTTTCACTGCTTCTAACATCTTGCCTCCCACACCAAATATTCTTAATTCCTTCCACCGAGCATCTCTATCAACTTTACCATATGCCTTCTCCAGATCCATAAATGCTATATATAAATTCATTTGCTTTTCTAAGTATTTCTCACACACACTCTTCACAGCAAACACCTGATCCACACATCCTCTACCATTTCTGAAGCAACACTTCTCTTCCCCAATCTGATGCTCTGTACATGCCTTCACCCTCTCAATCAATACCCTCCCATATAATTTACCAGGAATACTCAACAAACTTATACCTCTGTAATTTGAGCACTCACTCTTATCCCCTTTGCCTTTGTACAATGGCACTATGCAAGCATTCCGCCAATCCTCAGGCATCTCACCATGAATCATACATACATTAAATAACCTTACCAACCAGTCAACAATACAGTCAACCCCTTTTTTAATAAATTCCACTGCAATTCCATACAAACCTGCTGCCTTTCCGGCTTTCATCTAACGTAAAGCTTTTACTACCTCTTCTCTGTTTACCAAATCATTTTCCCTAACCCTCTCACTTTGCACACCAACTCGACCAAAACACCCAATATCTGCCACTCTATCATCAAACACATTCAACAAACCTTCACAATACTCACTCCATCTCTTTCTCATATCTCCACTACTTGTTATCACCTCCCCATTAGCCCCCTTCACTGAAGTTCCCATTTGCTCTCTTCTCTTACGCACTTTATTTACCTAATTCTAAAACATCTTTTTATTCTCCCTGAAATTTAACGATACCCTCTCCCCCAAACTCTCATTTGCCCTCTTTTCCACCTCTTGTACCTTTCTCTTGACCTCCTGCCTCTTCCTTTTATACCTCACCCACTTATTTTCATTTTTTCCCTGGAAAGATCGTCCAAATGCCTCTCTCTTCTCTTTCACTAATAATCTTACTTCTTCATCCCACCACTCACTACCTTTTCTAATCAACCCACCTTCCACGCTTCTCATGCCACAAGCATCTTTTGCGCAGGCCATCACTGCTTCCGTAAATACATCCCATTCCTCCCCCACTCCCCTTACTTCAATTGTTCTCAAGTTTTTCTATTCTGTACTCAGTCTCTCCTGGTACTTTCTCA
>NW_027264636.1:0-9451 GCF_036320965.1 Panulirus ornatus | reverse complement strand
GTTTTTAAATTGAAAGATTCATATTGAAAAACAATTATATACATGGAAGTAATCTGGAAAAGTATATTCATATGCTCCAGTTCCGATATATCCAAGTAAATACGACGCGAAGGAGCAGAAAAATAATTGATTGATCTATTAAACCGCTTAATTGAATGACATAAAGACGAGTTAACTGTATTCTAACACCGGACTAGTATCAGAATGAAAAATTACTTCTTTAAAATGAGATTTTAAAGGAATTCTATTTTTTCTGAGAAAATAAGAAAAATTGAAGGTAGTAAGTAGTTTAGTATATATTTTAGCTTAAAAACTTTTGTGTAAATTGAAAGATCTGATAAGAAAATTCTATACATGAAATAATATGGAACAAATTATCATAAGCTTTAGTTTCCGTTATATACCAGTAATTACACGCAAAGAAGCAGAAAATATTTTGAAATTGCCTTTATTTAACAGCTAATTGAATGTCATAAAGACGAGTAAACTGTATTAACACCAGATTTGTATCAGAATGAAAAATACTTCTTATATTGAGCTTTTAAAGGAAAATCTTTTTTTCTGAGAAAAATGACAAAATTGATGGTAATAGGTCAGGGTATTTTTGCGTCAAAAAAACTTTTTGTTTTAAATGTTGAATATAAGTATGAAAACACTTTTACATTTGATATTATCTGAAATATATCATAATGCTTCAGTTACCGATATATACCCCAGTATTTTAACCGCAAAGAGCAGAAAATATTTTGAAATTGCCTTTATTTAACTGCTAAATTGAATGTCATAAAGAGCGAGTAAACTGTATTCTAACACCAGATTTGCTGAGAAATGTAAAAAAATTCTTATAATGAGTTTTTATAAGGATGAAATCTATTTTTCTGAGAAAAAAAGACAATGTGAGGTTATAGTCAGGTATGTTTTAGCTCAAAAAACTTTTTGTTTTTAAATTTGAAATATAAGATATGGAAACACTTGTACATTTGAGGAAATAATATTGGAAAATATTATCATAATGCTCGCCAGTTACCGAATATATACCCTGTAAATACACCGCAAAGGAGCAGAAAATATTTTTGAAATTGACTTTATTTAACAGCTTAATTGAATGTCATAACGACGAGTAAACTGTATTCTAACACCAGATTTTATCAGAATGAAAAATACTTCTTATATCAGTTTTTAAAGGAATTCTATTTTTTCTGAGAAAAATGACAAAAATAGGAAGGTAATAGGTCAGGGTATTTTTTAGCTTAAAAAACTTTTTGTTTTTAAATTGAAAGACATCCTATTGAAACAATTCTATCATGAATAATCATGGAAAATATATCATAATGATCTCAGTTACGATACTATACCTGAATACGACGCAAGGAGCAGAAAATATTTTGCAATTGACTCTATTTAACTGCTTATTGAATGACATAAAGACGAGTAAACTGTATTCTTAACAAGGACTAGTATTCAGAATGAAAAATACTTCTTAAAATGAGATTTTAAAGGAATTCTATTTTTTTGAGAAAAATTAAGAAAAATTGAAGGTAGTAAGTAGTTTCGGATATTTTCTAGCATAAAAAAAACTTTTGTGTAACTTGAAAGATTGATATTGAACACTTCTAACATGGAATAATAACGAAATATCTATCATAATGCTCGCAGTTACCGATAATATACCAGTAATTACACGCAAGAAGCAGAAAATATTTTGAAATTGCTTATTTATCAGCTTAATTGAATGTCATAAAGACGAGTAATAAACTGTATTCTAACACAGTTTGTATTCAGAATGAAAAATACTTTTCTCCTATAATGAAGTTTTTAAAGGAAAAATCTATTTTTCTGAGAAAAATGGAAAAATTGAAGGTAATAGGTCAGGGTAATTTTTGCTGAAAAATACTTTTTGTTTTAAATTTGAACTATAAGATATGGAAACATTTTTACATTTGAAATATCTTGGATATTATCATAATGCTCTGAGTTATCCGATATATACCCAGTAATTACACCGCAAAGAAGCAGAGTATATTTTGAAGTGTACTTTATTTAACAGCTAAATTGAAATGTCTATTAAAGACGAGTAAACTGTATTCTAAACAAGATTTGTACTCGGAATGAAAAATACTTTTTATAATGAGGTTTAAAAAGGAATTCTATTTTTTCTGAGAAAAATGACAAAAGTTGAAGGTAATAAGGTAGTGTCTTTTTAGCTCAAAAAAAACTTTATGTTTTAAATTTGAAATATAAGATATGGTAAAACATCTTTACATATGAAATAATATTGGGAATATTATATCATAATGCTCGCAGTTACGATATATACCAGTATTACACGCAATGGTGCAGAAGATATTTTGAAATTGACTTTATGTAACAGCTTAATTGATGTCATAAAGACGAGTAAATGTATTCTAACACAGTTTTGTACTCAGAATGAAAAATTCTTCTTATAAGGATTTTTAAGGAATTTTATTTTTCTGAGAAAATGAATAAAATTGGAAGGGTCAGGGTATTTTTTAGCTTAAAAAACTTTGGTTTTAAATGAAGACATCATATTGAAACAATTTATACATGAAATAATTTGGAAAATATATCATAATGATCTCAGTTAACCGAAATATACCACTAATACGAAGCAAAGGAGCAGAAAAAATACTTTGACATTGACTCTATTTAACAGCTTAATTGAATGGAATAAAGAGAGTAAACTGTATTCTAACATCGGGTATAGTATTCAGAATGAAAAAATACTCTTAAAATGGTTTTTAAAGGATATTCTATTTTTCTGGAAAATAAGAAATAATTGAAGGTAGTAAGTAGTTTAGGGTCTTTTCTAGCTTAAAAAAAACTTTGTTTAAAATTGAAAGATATGATATTGGAAACACTTCTTTACATGAAAATTAATATGGAATGAGATATCATAATGCTCTCAGTTACCGATATATACCCAGTAATTACACGCAAGAAGAGTAAATATTTTTGAAATTGACTTTATTTAACAGATTAATGAAAGTCATAAAGACGAGTAAACTGTATTCTAAACACCTGATTTGTATTCAGAATGTAAAATACTTCTTATATGAGTTTTTAAAGGAATCTATTTTTCTGGAGAAAAATGAAAAGATTGAGGTAATAGGTCAGGGTATTTTTTAGGCTCAAAAAACTTTTTGTTTTAAATTTGAAATATAAGATATGGGAAACATTTTACATTTGGAAATTATATGGATAATATATCATAATGCTCTCAGTTACCGATATATACCCAGTAATTACAGCGCAAAGGAGCAGGAATATTTCGAAATTGACTTTATTTAACAGCTTATTGATTGTCATAAAGACGAGTAAACTGTATTCTAACACCAGATTTGTGTTCAGAATGAAAAATACTTCTTTTAATGAGTTTTTAAAGGAAATCTTATTTTTCTGAGAAAAATGAAAAAATTGATGGTAATAGGTCAGGGTATTTTTTAGCTCAAAAAACTTTTTGTTTTAAATTTGAAAATTAAGATATGGAAACACTTTTACCATTTAAAATATTATTGGAAAATATATTCATAAGGCTGCGTTACCGATATATACCAGTCTAATTTACCAGCCGCAAAGGAGCAGAAAATATTTTGAATTGACTTTATTTAACAGCTTAATTGAATGTCATAAAGACGAGTAACAGTATTCTAACACCAGATTTTACTCAGAATTGAAAAATTACTTCTTAAATCAGATTTTAAGGAAATCTATTTTTTTCTTGAGAAAATGACAAAAATTGAAGGTAATAGGTCGGGTATTTTTTAGCTTAAAAACTTTTCGTTTTTAAATTGAAGATATATATGGATACAATTCTATTCATGAAGTAATCATGGAACATATATCATAATGCTCTCAGTTACCGATATATACCAAGTAAATCGACCGCGAAGGAGCAGAAAATAATTTGAAATTGACTGTATTTAAACAGCTTAATTGAATGAATAATGACGAGTAAACTGTATTCTAACACCGGACTAGGATTCAGAATGAAAAATACTTCTTAAAATGCGATTTTTAAGGAATTCTATTTTTTGAAAAAAATAAGAAAAATTGAGGTTAGTAAGATAGTTTAGGATATTTTCTAGCTTAAAAACTTTTGGTGGAAATTGAAAGGATATGATATTGAAACTACTTCTTTTACATGAAATAATATTGGTAAAATATATCATATTGCTCTTAGTTAACCGATATTACCCAGTAATTACACCGCAAAGAAGCAGAAAATATTTGAAATGAACTTTATTTATACAGCTTAATTGGAATGGGTCATAAAGCGAGGAAACGGTATTTAACACAGATTTGTATTCAGAATGAAAAATACTTCTTATAATCAGTTTTTATAGGAATCTTTTTTTCTGAGAAAAATGACAAAAGTTGAAGGTAATAGGTGGGTATTTTTTAGCTTAAAAACTTTTTGTTTTTAATTGAAAGACATCATATTGAAACAATTCTATACATGAAATAATCATGGAATATATATCCTTAATGATCTCAGTTACCGATTATATACCATAAATACGACGCAAAGGAGCAGAAAATAATTTGAATTGACTCTATTTAACAGCTTAATGATGGACATTAGACGTGAGTAAACTGTATTCTTAACACGGATAGTATTCGAATGAAAAATATACTTCTTAAAATGAGATTTTAAAGGAATTCTACCTTTTATGAGAAAAATAAGTAAAATTGAAGGTAGTAAGTAGTTTAGGATATTTTTCTAGCTTAAAATTTTTGTGTAAAATGAAAGAATGATATTGAAACATTCTTATACATGAAATAATAATGCGAAAAATATATATAATGCTCTCAGTTACAGATATATACCCAGTAATTACACGCAAAGAAGCAGAAAATATTTTGTAATTTGCCTTTATTTAACAGCTTAATTAATGTTCATAAAGACGAGTAAACTGTATTCTAACACAGATTGTATTCAGAGTCGAAAAATACTTCTTCTAATGAGTTTTTAAGGGAAATCTATTTTTTGGAGAAAAATGACAAAAATTGAAGGTACTGGTTGGGTATTTTTTTGCTCAAAAAAAATTGTTGTTTTAAATTTGAAATATATGTTATGGAACAATTTTACATTTGAAATAATCTTGGATATATATCATAATGCTCTAGTTACCGATTATACCCAGGATTACACGCAAAGAAAATAGAAATATTTGAAAGTGACTTTATTTAACTAGTAAATTGAATGTCATAAAGACGAGTAAACTGTATTCTCACACTGCTTTGTATTCAGATGACAATATTGATTATGAGGTTTTTAAAGGAAAATTATTTTTCTAAGATAAATGACAAAAGTTGAAGGTTCAGGTTATTTTTTGCTCAAAAACTTTTTGTTTTAAAATTTAAATATAAGATATGGAACACTTTTAATTTGAAATAATCTTGGAAAATATATATATGCTCGAGTTACCGATATTTACCCAGTAATTACACCGCAAAGGAGCAGAAAATATTTTTGAAATTGACTTTATTTACAGGTTAATTGAACTGTATGAAGACGAGTAAACTGTATTCTAACACCAGCTTTGTATCAGAATGAAAAATACTTCTTATATGAGTTTTTACAGGAAAATCTATTTTTTGAGAAAAGACAAAAGTTGAAGTAAGGGTCAGGGTTATTTTTTAGCTTAAAAAAACATTGTTGTTTTTTTTTTAAAAAATTGAAAGACATCATATTGAAACAATTCTATTACATAAAATAATCATGGGGTAAAATATCTCAATATGATCTCAGTTACCGATATATACCCATATATACTCCGCAAAGGAGCAGAAAATAATTTGAAATTGACTCTATTTAACAGCTTTAATTTGAATGGACATAAAGACGAGTAAACTGTTTTCTACTCGGACTAGTATTCAGAATGAAAAATACTCTAAATGCGTTTTAAAGGATTCTAATTTTTCTGAGGAAAAAATAAGAAAAATTGAAGGTAGTAAGTAGTTTAGGGTTTTTCTAGCTAAAAAAACTTTTGTTTAACTTGAAAGATATGATATTGCAACACTTCTATACATGAAATAATATTGGAAAGTTATATCATAATGCTCTCGTTACCGATTATACCCAGTCATTACACCGCAAAGGAGCAGAAAATATTTTGGAAATGGACTTTATTTAAGCTTATTGAATGTCATAAAGACGAGTAAACTGTCTGATAACACCAGATTTGTATTCAGATGTAAATAACTTCTTATAATGAGTTTTTAAAGGAAATCTATTTTTCTGAGAAAAATGAAAAAATTGAAGGTAATAGGTCAGGGTATTTTTAGTCTCAATAAATTTTTGTTTTTAAATTTGAAATATTAAGATATGGGAACCTTTTCATTTGAAATAATATTGGAAATTTAATCATAATGGTTCAGTTACCGATATATTACCCAGTAATTACGCGAAAGGAGCAGAAAATATTTTGACAATTGACTTTATTTAACAGCTTAACTGAATGTCATAAAGACGAGTAACTGTATTCTAACACCAGATTTGTATTCAGAATTGGAAAAATACTTCTTTAAATCAGCTTTTAAAGGAAATCTATTTTTCTGAGAAAAAATGACAAAAATTGAAGGTAATAGGCAGGGGATTTTTTTAGCTTAAAAAAAATTTCGTTTTTAATTGAATGATATCATATTTGAATAAATTCTATTACATTGAAGTCTCATGGAAAATATATCATATGCTCTCAGTTACGATTATATACCAAAGTAATACGACGCGAAGGAGCAGAAAATAATTTGAAATTGACTCTATTTACAGCTTAATTGAATGAACATAATGACGAGTAAATGTATTCTAACACCGAATAGTATCAGAATGAATTAATACTTCTTAAATGGAGATTTTAAAGAATTCTATTTTCTGAGAAACAATAAGAAAATTGAGGGTAGTTGTAGTTTAGGTTATTTTTAGCTTAAAAAATTTTGTGTAAAATTGAAAGATATGATATTGACAACTTCTATACATGAAATAATTATGGAATATATATCTTAAGGCTCTTAGTTACCGATATATACCCAGTAATTACACCGCAAAGAAGCAGAAAATATTGAATTGCTTTATTTAACAGCTTAATTGAATGTCATAATGACGAGTAAACTGTATTTAACACCAGATTTGTATTCAGAATGAAAAATACTTTTATAATGAGCTTTTAAATGGACATCTATTTTTCTGAGAATAAATGAAAAAGTTGAAGGTAATAGGTCAGGGTATTTTTTAGCTCAAAAAATTTGTTTTAATTGAAATATAGATATGGAAACACTTTTACATTTGGAAAATAATTTGGAAAATATATCATATGCTCGCAGTTCCCGATAAAACCAGTAATACACCGCAAAGGAGCAGAAAATATTTTGAAATTGACTTTATTTAACAGTTAATTGATGTAATAAAGACGAGTAAACTGATTCTAACACCAGATTTTGTATTCAAATTGAAAAATTACTTCTTATAATCAGTTTTATAGTGAGATCTATTTTTCTGAGAACAAAATGACAAAAATTGAAGGTAACTAGGTCCGGGTAATTTTTTAGCTTAATAAACTTTTTTGTTTTTAAATTGAAAGACATCCTATATGAAACATTTATACATGAAATAATCATGGAAAAATATCTAATGATCTCGTTACCGATATATACCCACTAAATACGACGCAAAGGAGCAGAAAATAATTTGAAATGGACTCTATTTAACCGGCTTTATTGAATGGGACATAAAGGACGAGTAAACTGTATTCTAACACCGGACTAGTATTCAGAATGAAAATTTTCTTTAAACTGGATTTTTAAGGTATTCTATTCTTATGAGAAAAATAAGAAAAATTGAGGTAGTAAGTAGTTTGGATATTTTCTAGCTTAACAAATTTTGTGTAAAATTGAAAGATATGATATAGAAACACTTCTATACATGAAAAATAATGGAAATATATAATAATGTCTCAGTTCCGATTTATTACCCAGTTATTACACCGCAATGAAGCAGAAAATATTGGAAATTGCCTTTATTTAACAGCTTAATTGATTGTCAGAAAGCGAGTAAACTGATCTCTAACACCTGATTTGTATTCAGAATGAAAAATACTTCTTATAATGAGTTTTTAAGGAAATCTATTTTTCTGAGAAAAAATGACAACAAATTGAAGTATTTTTTGCTCAAAAAAACTTTGTTTTAAATTTGAAACATATATGATTATGGAAACACTTTTTCATTTGAATAATCTTGGAAATTATATCATAATGCTCGCAGGTACCGATATCTACCAGTAATTAAGGCAAAGGAGCAGGAAATATTTTGAAATTGACTTGATTTAACTAGCTTAATTGAATGTCATAAGACGAGGTAAACTGTATTCTAACACCAGATTTGTATTCAGAATGAAAAATACTTTTATAATGGTTTTTAAAGGAAATCTATTTTTATGAGAAAAAATGACAAAAATTGAAGGTAATAATAGTTAGGGTATATTTTGGAGCTGAAAAAAACTTTTTGTTTTTAAATAGAACGATATCATATTGAAACATATTCTAGACATGGAAATAATCGTGGAAAATATATCTAATGCCTCTCAGTTTCGATATTTACCAGTAAATGCGACGCAAAGGAGCAGAAATACATGAAATTGACTCTATCTAACAGCCTTTATTGAATTGCATAAAGACGAGTAAACTGTTTTCAACACCGGACTTGTATTCAGAATGGAAAAATACTTCTTAAAAATGAGATTTTAAGGAATTTTTTTTTTCTGAGAAAAATAAGAAAAATTGAAGGTAGTAAGTAGTTTGGGTATTTTCTTGCTTAAACCCATACTTTCTCTACTTTATTTTAAGCTCGAAACATAGCCAGCAACCCCCCCCATCCGCCAACAAAGACTCAATACACCTATCAGTCCACTCAACAATCCGCGCTATACTCATGTCTATTACACTCCGCCGCAACTATCATCTCACACTGTCACACTCTACATGCACTCACTAACCGCTTATCCCCGATACTCTCTACAGTTCATCCCTCTTAGCACCGAAGAAAGCAGAAATATTATGAATTGATTATTTAAGAGCTTAATTGAATGTCATAAAGACGAATAAACTGTATTCTAACACCAGATTTGTATTTAGAATGAAAAATACTTCTTCTACTGAGTTTTTAAAGGCAAATCTATTTTTCTGAAGAAAAATGACAAAAATTGGAAGTTAATAGGTCGGTTGTATCTTTTAGCTCAAAAAAGTTTTGTTTTTAAATTTGAAATATAAGATATGGGGGAAACACTTTTACATTTGAAAATGATCTTGGAAAGTATATATAATGCTCTCGTTAACGATATATATATACAGTAATTACACCGCTACAGGAGTAGAAAATATTTTGAAATTGACTTTTATTGACAGCATTAATTGAATGTCATATTGCTCTCAGTTT
>NW_027264635.1:0-10559 GCF_036320965.1 Panulirus ornatus | reverse complement strand
CAGGAGAAAAGAGCTTAGGACGAGAGTGAGACAGGACAGGAGAGAGAGGCTTGGGACTAGAGTCTGGCTGGACGGGAGAGAGAGACTGGGGGTCGAGGAGTTAGGCAGGTTGGAGAGAGTGGCTTGGACGAGGTCAAGGATGATCTGGGGAAGATGGAGGTTGGGTTGGACAGTGTTGTTGGCTGGACAGGAGTGGGTGAGGGGTTTTGGGTAGGATGCTTCTAGCTGGGTCAGAAGAGAGAGAGGATTGGGACTAGAGGTCAGGCAAGACAGAGAGAGCCCCGAAGAGCTTGGGACGAGAGTCAAGGCAAGACACGAGGGGACGATGAATTGGACGAATCAGGCAGGATGAGGAGAAAGTGCTTTGGAGTGAGAGTGAGGACAGGACAAGAGAGAGAGGCTTGGGACTAGATTCAGGGTGGACAGGAGAGGATGTTTGGGACAGAGAGTTAGTTAGGATACGAGGTGAGATGGCTTGGGACGAGAGTTCAGGCAGGAGAGGAGAAAGAGAATTGGGACGAGAGTCGGTAGGACAGGAGAGATAGGATTGGAACGAGAGTCAGGCAGGAGAGGAGGAGATTGGTTGGGACGAGAGTCAGGCAGGACAGGAGAGGAGAGGATTGGGACGAGGTCAGGCATGACAGGATAAAGAGGGATTGGGAAACGAGATGTCAGGCATGACAGGAGAGAGAGAATTGGACGGAGTCAGGCGGAAAAGGAGGGAGAGAGGCTTGGGACGAGAGTCAGCAGTAGGAGAGAGGATTCGGACGAGAGAGAGAGAGAGAGAGAGATGAGAGGGAAGAGAGAGAAGAGAAGATGATAGAGAAGACGAGAGAGAGAGAGAGAGAGACGGTGGGGGGTAGATTTGAGAAATGCGAGAGAGAGAGAGGGAGAGAGAGAAAGAGGAGAGAAATGAGAGAGAGAGAGAGAGATCGAGAGAGAGAGGAGAGAGAGATGAGATTGAGAGAGAGAGAGATAGATGAGAGAGATACGAGAGATGAGGAGAGAGAGAGGGAGAGAGAGAGGAGGATGAGAGACGAGAGAGAGAAGAAGAGAGATGAGATGAGAGAGAGAGAGGAGAGAACTAGAGGAGGAGATAGAGTAGAGGAGTGAGAGAGAGAGAGATGAGAGAGAGAGGAGAGAGAGAGAGAGAAATTTGGGGACTAGAGTCAGGCAGGACAGGAGAAAAGAGCTTAGGACGAGAGTGAGACAGGACAGGAGAGAAGGCTTGGGACTAGGAGTCAGGCTGACGGGAGAGAGAGACTTGGGGCGAGAGTTAGGCAGGATTGGAGGAGAGTGCCTTGGGACGAGAGTCACGTAGACAGGGGAGAGATAGGGTTGGACGAGAGTTAGGCAGGACAGGAGAGAGAGGGTTAGGGACGAGGCTCAAGCAGGACAGGAGAGTGAGGTTTGGGACTAGGAGTCAGGCAAACAGGAGAGAGAGGCTTGGGACGAATAGTCAGGCAGGACAGAAGAGAGGAGAGGCTTGGGACGAGAATCAAGCTAGACAGGAGAGAGTGGATTGAGACGAGGAAATATGTAGGAAACAGGTGAGAGAGAGGTTTGGGATGAGAGGTTCAGGCAGTACAGCAGAGAGACGGCCTTAGGACGAGATTAAGGCTGGACGTGAGAGACGGGCTGGGGGACGAAAAAGGACATTTAAGACAGGAGAAAGAGGCTTAGGACGAGAGTCAAGCAAGACACGAGGGAGATGAATAGGAACGAAAATCGTCAGGCAGGAGAGGAGAAAGATGGCTTAGGAGGAGAGTGAGGACAGACAAGAGAGAGAGGGTTGGGACTAGATTCAGGCTGGACAGGAGAGAGATGTTTGGGACGAGGTTAGTTAGGATAACGAGAGAGTGGTTGGGACGAGAGTCAGGCAGGAGAGGAGAAAGAGAATTGGGACGAGAGTCAGGCAGTACAGGAGAGATAGCATTGGAACGAGGAGTCAGGCAGGAGAGGAGGATTGGCTTGGGACGAGAGTCAGGCAGGACAGGAGAGAGAGAATTGGGACGAGAGTCAGGCATGACAGGATAAAGTGGATTTGGGGACGAGAGTCAGGCATGACAGGAGAGAGAGGATTGGTCGAGAGTCATGCAGGACAGAAGAGAGAGAGGTTGCGGACGAAGTCAAGCTGGAGACATGAGTGAGTGTGGAATGAGACGAGAATATGTAGAACAGGTGAGAGAGAGATTGGGAATGAGAGTCAGGCAGCTACAGCAGATGAGCGGTTTTAGACGAGGTAAGGCTGGGACGAGAGAGACGGGCTGGGTAGAAAGACAGGTAAGACATGAGAAAGAGGCTTAGGAGAGAGTCAAGCAAGACACCGAGGGTGATGATAGGACCGAAAGTACGCAGGAGAGGAGAAAGATGCTTAGGAGGAGATTGAGACAGGACAGAGAGAGAGGCTTGGGCTAGATTCAAAGGGTGAGACTGGAGAGAGATGTTTGGGACGGAGAGTTAGTTAGATTCGAGAGAGTTGGCTTTTAGGACGAGAGTCAGAAAGGAGAGGAGGGAAAGAGAATTGGGACGAGAGTCAGGCAGCAGGACAGGAGAGATAGGATTGGAACGAGAGTCAGCAGGAGGGAGAGATTGGCTTGGGACGAGAGTCAGGCAGGACAGGAGAGAAGAGGATTGGGACGAGATTCAGGCATGACAGGATAAGAGTATAGAGGATTGGACGAGAGTCAGGCATGACAGGATAAAGTGGATTGGGACGAGAGTCAGGCGGAAAAAAAGGAGGGAGAAGTGGCTTGGGACGGAGAGTCAACGCAGGTTAGGAGAGTGAGGATTTCGGACGAGAGAGAGAGAGTGGGAGAAGAGAGGAGAGGAGATGAGGAGAGTCGTGGATAGAGAGAGAGATCGAGAGAGAGTGGAGAGGAGAGGAGAGAGATGGAGAGAGACGTGGAGAGAGAGAGAGATAGAGAGAGTGAGATTTGGGACGAGAGTCAGCAGGACAGGAGGGGAAAGAAGGCTTAGGGACGAGGAGTGAGACAGGACAGGTGAGTAGAGAGGCTTGGGTACTAGGTTCAGGAAGGACGGGACGAGAGAGACTTGGGACGAGAGTTAGGCAGGTTGGAGAGAGTGGCTTGGGCGGAGTCAGTAAGATGGGGTGAGTGGGTTGGGACGGAGTTAGGCAGGGCATGGAGAGAGAGGTTTGGGACGAGTGCCAGGCAGGTAAGGGGGAGTGTGTCTTGGGGACGTGGTCACGCTAGGGTAGAGAAGAAGGATTCGGACGAGTGAGTGAGAGTTGAGGAGAGAGGGGAGAGAGAGGAGAGAGGATGATGAGAGTGAGGAGAGAGGAGTTGATTGGAGAGAGGAGAGAGGAAGAGTGATCGAGAGAGAGAGAGAGAGAGGAGATTTGGGACGAGAGTTCAGGCTGGACAGGAGAAAAGATGCTTTAGGATGGATGAGTGAGACAGGCCATGGAGAGAGAGTCTTGGGCCTAGAGTCAAGGCTGGACAGGAGGAGGAGGCTTTGGACGAGAGTTAGTCAGTATTGGAGAGAGAGGCTTGGGACGAGAGTCACGTTTAGGCAGGGGAGAGAGGAGGTGGGACGAGAGTCAGGCATGAGAAGAGAGAGAGAGCATTGGGTACGAGGTCAGGCAGGTTAGGAGAGAGAGAGAGAGGAGAGAGGGAGGAGAGGAGAGAGATGAGAGATTGAGAGAGAGAGAGAAGATGATTGAGATGTTAGATCGGAGGGCGAGAGGAGATAGAGAGGGAGGAGAGAGAGAGAGCGAGATGAGAGGACGGAAGCTGAGAGAGAGAGAGAGAGAGAGGTATGGGACGAGAGTTCGGGCATGACACGTGGAGGGCTTGGGACGAGAGTCAGCAGGATGAGGACAGAGAGCGAATTAGGACGAGCGTGAGGTCTGGACGAGAGAGACAGGCTGGGGACGAGAGTCAGGTTAAGACAGGAGAAGAGCTTCGGACGAGGAGTCAATATGCAAGTCACGAGGGAGATGCATAGGACGAAAAACTCAGGTAGGAGAGGAGAAAGATGCATAGGACGAGAGTGAGACTAGGACAAGAGAGGAAAGGCTTGGGTTAGAGTCAGGGGCTGGGACAGGGGAGAGAGAGTGCTTGGGGACGAGATTTAGGCATGGATCGGTTAGAGTGGCTTCTTAGGACGAGACGTCAGGCGGAGAGGAAAAGAGATTTAGGACGAGAGTCAGGCATTATAGGAGAGAGAGGATTGGGACGAGAGTCAGGCAGGAGAGGAGAGAGTGCTTGGGATCGAGAGTCAGGCAGGACGGGACGAGAGAGGATTGGGAGGAGAGTAAGGTATGCAGGAGAGACAGGGATTTGGACGAGAGTTAGGGCATATAGGAGACAGAGGATTGGGTCGAGGTCTGGCAGTAGAAAAAGATGGGGATAGGCTTGGGACGAGGAGTCACGCAGGTTAGAGGAGAGAGAGAGAGAGAGAGAGAGGAGACGATTGAGATGTGAGAGAGGAGAGAGTGAGAGAGAGAGAGAGAAGATAGAGAAGAGGAGAGAGAAGAGAGAGAGAGAAAAAGAGGAGAGAGAGAGAGAGAAGAGAGAGAGAGAGAGGACGAGAGAGAGAAGAGAGGATTAGATAGAGGAGAGAGAGAGAAGGATGAAGATGGGAAGAAGGAGAGAGAGAGAAGTTGAGACGGTTGAGAAGAAGAGGAGAGAGAGAGAGATTTGGGACGAGAGTTCAGGCAAGACAGGAGAAATAGGCTTAGGGACGAGCGTTGAGACAGGACAGGAGAGAGATGTCTTAGGACTAGAGTCAGGCTGGACGGGAGAGGCTTTGGGGACGAGGGGAGTATCCAGGATTGGAGAGAGTGGTCTTGGGACGAGTCACGTCGGACAGGGTGAGAGGAGAGAGGGTTGGGACGAGTTGTCAGGCGGACAGGAGAGAGAGGCTTGGGACGAGGGTCAAGTTGGACAGGAGAGAGTGGATTGAGACGAGAATTATGAAAAAAACAGGTGAGAGAGGAGGATTGTGATGAGAGTCAGGCAGACAGGAGAAAGCGGCATAGGACGAGAGTTAGGCTGGACAGGAGATTAGAGGCTTAGGATAAGAGTCAGGCAGGACCAGGAGAGTGCGGCTTAGGGGGGAAAACGATGTTCAGGCAGGAGAGGAGAGAGAGGATTGGGAAGAGAGTAGGCAAGATAGGGGAGAGAGGCTTGGGTACGAGAGTGAGGCAGGATAGGAGAGAGAGGATTGGGACTAGAGTCAGGCATGACAGGAGAGAGGAGGATTGGGACGAGAGATCAGAGAAAGGAGGGAGAGAGGCAGGTTAGGAGAGAGAGAGAGATAGAGAGAGTGAGACGAGAGGGAAGAGAGAGAGAGATGAGAGAGATGACGAGAGAGAGAGAGAGAAGAGAGAGAGGAGAGAAGAGAGAGAGAGATAGAAGAGGATGAGGGAGAGAGAGAGAGAGGTATGGGACGAGAGTCAGGATGGGACACGAGGAGAGGCTTGGGGGACGAGAGGCAGCCAGGACAGGAGGAGAGAGGATTGGGACTAGGAGTCAGGCATGACAGAGAGAGGATTGGGACGAGAGTCACGCAGAAAAGGAGGGGAGGGAGGCAGGTTAGGAGAGAGAGAGGGAGAGAGAGAGATGAGAGAGAGAGGATGATTGAGAGAGAGAGATGAGAGAGAGAGAGAGAGAGAGGTATGGGACGAGGTCAGCAGGACACGGGATGATGCTTGGGATGAGAGTCGGCAGGACAAGGAAGAGAGGCTTGGGACCGAGAGTCAGGCAAGACAAGAGAGAGAGGCTTGTTGTAACGAGAGTGAGGCAGGACAGGAGAGAGAGAGGCTTGGGACGAGAGTCAAACTAGACATGGAGAGGTGATTCAGACGAGAATATGTAGAAACAGGTGAGAGAGAGGTGTGGGATGAGAGTTAGGCAGGACAGAATGAGAGCGCTTAGGGACGAGTGTGAGGCTGGACGAGAGAGACAGGCTGGGGACGGAGAGTCAGGTAAAAACAGGAGAAAGAGGCTTTAGACGAGAGTCAAGCAAGACACGAGGGAGATGCATAGGACGAAAAGTCAGGCAGGAGAGGAGAAAGATGCATAGGACTGAGGTGTGAGAGAGGACAAGAGAGAGAGTCTGGACTAGAGTCAGGGTCTGGACAGGAGAGAGAGAGATGCTTGGGACGAGAGTTAGTTAGATACGAGAGAGGTGGCTTGGGACGAGATTCAGGCAGAGAGAGGAGAAAGAGAAAAAATTGGGGACGAGAGTCAGGTCGGGCAGGAGAGAGAAGGATTGGGAGGAGAGTCAGGCAGGAGAATAGAGATTTCCTTTAGGACGAGAGGAGTGAGCATTACGGAGAGAGAGGATTGGTTTTTTTTTTTTTTTTTTAGGAACGAGAGTAAGGCATGACAGGAGAGAGAGGATTGGGACGAGTGTCAGGCTATGACAGGAGGAGAGACCCCCCCCCCCCCCCCCCCCCTCATTGGGACGAGAGCCAGGCAGAAAAGGAGGGAGAGAGACTTGGGACTGAGGGAGACAGCAGGTTTAGAAGAGAGAGGATTCGACGAGAGAGAGATGAGAGAGATGGGACGAGAGAGAGAGAAGAGAGAGAGGAAGAGAGAAGAGAGAATGGAGAGAGAGAGAGAGATGAGAGGGAGAGATGTGAGAGAGAGAGAGAGAGAGATTTGGGACGAGGAGTCAGGCAGGACAGTGAGAGAAAGAGGATAGGATGAGAGAAGAGACAGGACAGGAGAGAGAGACTTGTTGGACTAGATGTTCAGGCTGGACAGGAGGAGCGAGGCTTAGGCGAGAGTTAGTCAGTATTGGAGAGAGAGGGGGGGATTGGGACGAGAGTCACGTAGGACAGGGTGAGGTGATTGAGAGGAGTGGGACGAGAGTCAGGCAGGAATAGAGAGGGAGTGGGGGGGCTAGGGACGAGGGTCAAGCTCTAGTACAGCAGAGAGTGGATTCAGACGAGAATTTGTAGAACAGGTGGCGTGAGGTTTGTGGGATGAGAGTTAGGCAGGACAGGAGAGAGTCGCTTAGGACGAGATGTGAGGCTGGACGAGGAAAGACAGGCTGGGGAACGAGAGTTTCTAAGGTAAGACAGGAGAAGAGTTTTAGGCGAGAGTCAAGCAAGGAGAAAGGTGGATAGGACGAGAGTGAGACAGGACAGAAGGAGAAAGGGATTGGACTAGAGTCAGGCTGGACAGAGAGAGAGAGGCTTGGACGAAAGTTAGGAGGAATAACGAGAGAGGGGCTTAGGGACGAGAGTCAGGCAGGAGAGGAAAAAGAGATTTGGACGAGAGTCAGGGGGCGGATAGGAGAGAGAGGATTGGGGCGGACGTTAGGCAGTGATACGAGAGAGTGGCTAGGGCGAAAGTCAGGCTAAGAGAGGAAAAAGAGATTTGGGACGAGAGTGAGGCAGGATAGGAGAGAGAGGATTGGGAACACGAGAGTTAGGCAGAGAGGAGAGAGTGGCTTGGGAGGAGCCAGGCAGGACGGAAAAGAGAGGATTGGGAGGAGAGTCAGGTATGACAGGAGAGAGAGGATTTGGACGAGAGTTAGGCATGATAGGAGAGAGTGGATTGGACGAGATTCATGCAGTAAAAGGAGGGAGAAGGCTTTGGGACGGAGAGTCACGCAGGTTAGGAGGAGAGAGAGAGAGAGATGAGGAGGGAGAGACAAGAAGTGGGGTAGTAGGAGAGAGAGAGAGATTGAGAGAGAGAGAGATTGGGAGAAAGAGAGGAGAATAGGGGAGGAAGAGAGAGAGAGAGAAGAGAGAGATTTTGGGACGAGAGTCCAAGGGGGGGGGGGCAAGACAGGAGAAAATTGGCTTTAGGACGAGCGTGAGTGAGACAGGACAAGGAGAGGAGAGGCTCGTAGGACTTAGAGTCAGGCTGGACGGCGAGAGGCTTGGGACGAGAGTTAGCCAGGTTTGGAGATGAGGACTGTCTTGAACGAGTGTCACGTAGGGCAGGGGAGAGAGGGTTGGGACGAGAGTCAGCAGGACAGGAGAGGTGGATTGAGACGAGAATATGAGAAAGGTGAGAGAGAGGTTTGTGATGAGAGGTCTGCAGGACAGGGAGAGAGCGGCATAGGACGAGAGTGGATGCTGGACGGAGATAGAGGCTTAGGCTAAGAGTTCAGGCAGGACAGAGAGAGTGCGGCTTAGGGACGATGTTCAGGCAGGAAGGTGGAGAGAGAGGCTTGGGAAGAGAGTCAGGCAAGACAGGGGAGAGAGAACTTGGGACGAGAGTCAGGCAAGACAAGAGAGAGAGGCTATATAACGAGAGTCAGGCAGGACAGTAGGATAGAGAGGCGTCTGGGACGAGATCAAAGCTAGACAGCAGAGAGTGGGAATTAGACGAGATATGCTAAGAACTGGTGAGAGAGAGGTTTGGGATGAGAATCCAGGCAGGACATGAAGAGAAGCGCTTTTTGGAAGGAGTGTGAGGCTGGAACGAGATAGAAGGTTGGGACGAGAGTCAGGTTAAAACAGGAGGAAAGAGGGTTTTTAAAAGACGAGAGTCAAGGAAGAACACTGAGGGAGATGGGAGATGCATAGGACGAAATTCAGGCAGGAGAGGAGAAAGATGCATAGGATGAGAATGAGGACAGGACAAGAGAGAGAGGCTTGGGACTAGAGTCAGGCTGGGCAGCGAGAGAGATTTTGGGACGAGAGTTAGTTAGGGTACGAGAGAGTGGCTTGGGACGAGAGTCAGGCATGAGAGGGAAAAGAGAATTGGGACGAGAGTCAGGTTAGGACCAGGAGAGTGAGGATTCGGTGAGGAGAGTCAGGCAGGAGAGGGACGAGATTGACTTGGGGACGAGAGTGAGGCATTACATGAAGAGAGAGGATTGGACGTGAGTAAGGCATGACAGTGAGAGGAGTATTGGGACGAGAGTCACGCATGACGGAGAGAGAGGATTGGACGAGTGAGTCAGGCAGAAAAGGAGGGAGAGAGACTTGGGACGAGAGTACGCAGGTTATAGAAGAGAGAGGATTCGGCGAGGAGAGAGTGAGAGAGAGAAGAGGAGAGAGAGAGAGAGAGAAGAGAGAGATTTAGGAGATGAGAGAGAGAGAATGAGATGACGAGAGATGAGATGAGAGAGAGAGAGAGAGAGAGATGATTTGGGACGAGAGTTCAGCAGGGACGGAGAAAGGGCTTAGATAAGAGTGAGAACAGGGACAGGAGAGAGAGGCTTGAACTAGAGTCAGGCCTGGACAGGAGAGAGAGGCTTAGGACGAGAGTTAGAAGTATTGGAGAGAGAGGCTTGGGACGAGAGTCATGTAGGGACAGGGGAGAGAGGAAGTGGGCGAGAGTCAGGCAGGACCAGGATGAGAGAGGGCTGGGCCGATGGGTCAAGCTAGGCAGGATGAGAGTGGATTCAAGACGAGAATATGTTGATCAGGTGTGAGATAGGTTTGGGATGAGAGTTAGAGGATAGGAGGAGAGCTGCTGTGTAGGACGAGAGTGAGGCTGGACGAAACAGACAGGATGGGGAGAGAGTCAGGTAAGACAAGGAGAAGAGGCTATAGGCAAGAGTCAAGCAAGTTCAGAGGGAGATGCATAGGACGAGAACTCAGGTAGGAGAGGAGAAAGATGGCATAGGACGAGAGTGAGGACAGGACAAGAAGAAATGCTTGGGAATAGAGACAGGGCTGGACTGGGAGAGAGGCTTGGGACGAGAGTTAGGGCGGATACGAGAGAGTGGCTTAGGACGAGAGTCAGGCAGTAGAGGAAAAAGGAGAATTGGGAGAGAGTCTGTGTGCAGGATAGGCGAGAGAGTATTGGGTACAGTGAGTCAGGCAGGAGAGGAGAAAGTGGCTTGGGATGAGGAGTCAGGCAGGAAGGAGAGAGAGAATTGGGACGAGAGTCAGTATCGTGACAGGAGAGTGAGGATTGGGGGGACGAGAGTAGGCATGATGGAAGACAGAGGATTGGGACGAGAGTCACGCTTAGACAGCAGGAATGTGGATTAGGAAGTGAATATGTAGAACAGGTGAGAGAGAGGTTGGGATGAGAATCAGTCAGGACAGGAGAGGCGCGGCTTTAATACGAGAGTGAGGGGTGGACGAGAGAGACAGGTCTGGGGCGAGAGTCAGGTAAAACAGGAGGAAAGAGGCTATAGGACGAGAGTCAAGCAAGTTCCGAAGGAGATGCACTAGGAGAAACTCAGGTAGGAGACGGGGAAAGATTGCATAGGACGAGAGGAGTCAGACAAGAGATAAAGGCTTGGGACTAGAGTCAGGTCTGGACAGGAGAAATAGGCTTGGACGAGAGTTAGGCAGATACGAGAGAAGTTGGCTTGGGACAAGAGTCAGGCAGGAGGAGAAAGAGATTGGGACGAGATCAGCCAGGATAGGAGAGAGAGGGACTGTGGACGAGTGTCAGGCCAGAAGAGGAAGAGAGTGCTGGACGAGAGGTCAGTGAGGGACAGGAGAGGAGGAGGATTTGGGACGAGAGTCAGGTATAACGGGAGAGAGAGGATTGGGACGAGAGTTAGGCCTTGACAGGAGACCGAGGATTGGCGGAGAGTGTCAGGCTCTGTAAGGAGGGAGGAGACGCTTGGGAACGAGATTAAGTTTGTGGAAACTCTGTGATTTG
>NW_027264633.1:0-13820 GCF_036320965.1 Panulirus ornatus | reverse complement strand
ATTGCCTACTTCATTGTTATCAAAACTTACGCATACCCATATATAGTTACCCGCGAACAGACACTTCGGATTTGGCTGCTAATAAACTCCGATGCAGGTATTCCATTCTCTATACATCATTCACCATTGCTGCTATGTTCCACTCCTTTTCACACACTCTTATAACTTACATTAAGTCGTTAAGGTTACCGCTCTCCAACCTTCTTCTATTCCACTTCATGGTGTTGGAGGATAGGACAACTTCATGTGCGATGACCAGTATGGAGAACACATTATCAAGGAGAGTGATCATGCGACTTCTGAGCACCAACCTCTCATCTCTCAGATTCACCATAGCCTACCTCGCCGGGGTCCAGTAGACGAGCTACCGTTCCCCGGCCAGCCGACCCAACCTACCTCACCATAACTCAATACAGAAGCCACCACTCACCTACCATTTCTGGGCTACCTCACCGCGACCCAGTATAGTAACCACAGCTTCGCGGCTCACCGAACCTAAACCTACCTCACAATGATCCAGTTTGGTAGCCACCACTCACCCGTCTATTCTAGCCTACCTCACCTTGACCAGGTGCAGTACCTCCCCGCCCACCCGACCGTAGCCTATGAAAATCTTACCTAACCTCCCAAGAAGCAGATAATTATAAAGGAAATGTGCCATTATTATTGTGGTCTGTTGGTGTGAGAACGGATGAAGTGACCACGTATAGGGGAGGTTAGGAAGTGGGGCGAACTCTTACCACAATTTCTAATTTCTTTCACTGGCAACACGAAGCAACCTGGAGGAACAGCAGAGCACAACCTGGAGGTACAGCATAAGATAACCCCGAGGTACAGCGGAAGACAACATGGAGTTACAGCAGAGCACAACCTGGATGCCCAGCTGAAGATAACCTGGAGGTACAGCAGCATACAACCTGTAAGTGGAGCAAATGATAACCTGAGTGTGGAGCAGATGAAAACCTGGTGTTACAGCAGAAGACAACCTGGAGGTGTATCAGAAGACAATCAGAAGGTACAAGAGAAGAAAAGCTGGAGGTACAGCAGTATAAACCTGTAAGTGTAGCAGAAGACAACCTGAAGGTGGAGCAGAGGACAACCTGGAGGTACAGCAGCAGACAATCTGGAAGTACAGCAGAAGACAACCTGAAGATGGAGCACAAGACAACCTGGAGGTGGAGTAGATGTCAACCTAGAGGTAGAGAAGACGACAACCTGAAGGTACAGCAGAAGACAAGCTGGAGGTGGAGCAGACTAACTGGAAGTACAGCAGAAAACAACTTGAATGTATAGCAAAGTACAACTTGGAGGTTCAACAGAAGACAACCTGGAAGTGCAGGAGACAGACTGGAGGATAAGTTAAAGACCTGAAGGTGCAGCAGAGGACACCCTGGAAGTACAGAAGAAGACAGCCTAGAGGTGCAGCAGAAACAAACCTGGAGGTGAAGCAAACAGCTTGAAGATAGAGCACCAGACAACCCAGTGGTACAGCAGTATACAACCTGTAAGTGCAGCAGAAGATAACTTGAATGTGGAGCAGAGGATAACCTGGAGTTACAGCCGAAGACAACCTGGAGGTGCATCAGAAGACAACCTGGAGGTAAAGGAGAAGAAAACCTGGAAGTACAGCAGAAGACAATGTGAAGGTGCAGCAGAAGGCAACCTGAAGATGCACCAGAAGACAACCTGAAGGTGCAGCAGATGACAACTTGAAGGTACAGCAGAAGACAACCTTGAGGTGCAGCAGAAAACAACTTTAATGTACAACAAAGGACAACTTGGAGGTTCAAAAGAAGACAACCTGGAAGTGCAGGAGACAGACTGGAGTTTTCAGCAAAAGACCTGAAGGTGCAGCAGAAGAGAACCTGGAGGTACAGCAGAGGACAACTTGGAGGTACATCAGAACACAACCTGGAGATGCAGCAGAAGACAACCTAGAAGTACAGCAGATGACAACCTGGAGGTACAGCAGCAGACAACGTGTAGGTGCAGCAGAAGACAACCTGGAGGTGTAGCAGGAAAAAACCTGGAGGTGAAGCAAATAGTTTGAAGGTACAGCAGAAGACAGCCATGAGGTACAGTAAAAGACAACCTGGAGGAACAGTAGAGCACAACCTGAAGGTACAGCAGAAGATAACTGGAGGTACAGCAGAAGACAACATGGAGGAACAGCAGAGCACAACCTGGATGCCCAGCTGTAGATAACCTGGAGGTACAGCAGCATACAACCTGTAGGTGGAGCAGAAGATAACCTGAGTGTGGAGCAGAGGAAAACCTGGAGTTACAGCAGTAGACAACCTGGAGGTGTATCAGAAGACAACCTGGAGGTACAGAAGAAAAGCTGAAGGTACAGCAGTATAAAAACTGTAAGTGTAGCAGACGACAACCTGAAGGTGGAGCAGAGGACAACCTGGAGGTACAGCACCAGACAATCTGGAAGTACAGCAGAAGACAACCTGAAGATGGAGCACAAGACAACCTGGAGGTGGAGTAGATGTCAACCTAGAGGTAGAGAAGTGGACAACCTGAAGGTACAGCAGAAGACAAGCTGGAGGTGGAGCAGACTAACTGGAGGTACAGTAGAAAACAACCTGAATGTATAGCAAAGTACAACTTAGAGGTTCAACAGAAGACAACCTGGAGGTACAACAGAAGACAACCTGGAGGTACAAACTGGAGGAGCAGCAGACAAACTGCAGGTACAACAGAAAACAACTTTAATTTACAACAAAGGACAACTTGGAGGTTCAACATAAGACAACCTAGAAGTGCAGGAGACAGACTGGAGGTTCATGAAAAGACCTGAAAGTACAGCAGAAGAGAACCTGGAGGTACAGCAGAGGACAACCTGGAGGTACAGCAGAAGACAACCTGGAGGTACAGCAGAGGACAACCTGGAAGTAGAGAAGAAGTCAACCCGGTGGTACAGCAGAAGACAGCCTGGAGATGCAGGAGAAGACAACCTAGAGGTACAGCAGATGACAACCTGGAGGTATAGCAGCAGACTACCTGGAAGTACAGCAGAAGACAACCTGTAGGTGCAGAAGAAGACAACGTGGAGGTGCAGCAGAAGATAGCGTGGAGGTACAATAGAAGACAGCATGGAGGTACAGCAGAGCACAACCAGGAGGTACAGTATCAGACAACCTGGAGGTACATCAGCAGACAACTTGAAGGTACAGCACTATACAACCTGTAAGTGCAGCAGAAGATAACCTGAAGGTGGAGCAGAGGACAACATGGAGTTACAGACGAAGACAACCTGGAGGTGCATCAGAAGGCAATCTGGAGGTGCAGGGGAATTAAACCTGGGAGTACAGCAGAATAAAAACCTGTGAGTGTAGCAGAAGCCAACCTGAAGATGGAGCAGAAGACAACCTGTAGATGGAGCAGAAGACAACCTGAAGGTGCAGCAGAAGACAACCTGAAGGTGCAGCAGATAAACCTAGAGGTGAAGGAATGAGATTGAAGGTACAGCAGAAGACAACCTGGAGGTACAGTAGCAGACAACCTGGAGATATAGCAGAAAGTGACCTGAAGGTATAGCAGAAGACATCCTGGAGGTACAACAGAAGACAACTTGGAGGCACAGCAGAAGACAACCTGTAGGTGCAGCAGAAGACGACCTGGAGGTGAAGCAAAAAAAAAACTGAAGGTAAGGCAAAGAGCTTGAAGGTACAGCAGAAGACAACCTGAAAGTGAATCAAACAGCTCGAAGGTGCAGCAGAAGACAACCTGGAGGAACAGCAACAGACAACCTGGAAGTACAGCAGAAAACAACCAGTAGTTGTAGCAGAAGACAACCAGTAGGTGTACCAGAAGACAATCTGGAGGTGCAGCAGAAAAAAACCTGGAGGTGAAGGAAATAGCTTGAAGGTACAGCGGACGACAACCTCGAGGTACAGCAGAAGACAACCTGGAGATTCACAAGAAGACAACCTGAAGATGGAGCAGAAGACAACCAGGAGATACAGCAGCAGACAAGGTGGAAGTACAGCAGAAGACAACCTGTAGGTGAAGCAGTTGACAACCTGGAGGTACAGCAGCAGACAACGTGTAGGTGCAGCAGAAGACAACCTGGAGGTGCAGCAGGAAAAAAACTGGATGTGAAGCAAATAGTTTGAAGGTACAGCAGAAGATAACCTAGAGGTACAGCAGAAGACAATCTGGAGGTACAGCAGAAGACATCCATGAGGTACAGTAAAAGACAACCTGGAGGAACAGCAGAGCACAACCTGGAGGTACAGCATAAGATAACCCCGAGGTACAGCGGAAGACAACATGGAGTTACAGCAGAGCACAACCTGGATGCCCAGCTGAAGATAACCTGGAGGTACAGCAGCATACAACCTGTAAGTGGAGCAAATGATAACCTGAGTGTGGAGCAGAAGAAAACCTGGAATTACACCAGAAGACAGCCTGGAGCTGTATCAGAAGACAGAAGACAGCCTAGAGGTGCAGCAGAAACAAACCTGGAGGTGAAGCAAACAGCTTGAAGATAGAGCACCAGACAACCCAGTGGTACAGCAGTATACAACCTGTAAGTGCAGCAGAAGATAACTTGAATGTGGAGCAGAGGATCACCTGGAGTTACAGCCGAAGACAACCTGGAGGTGCATCTGAAGACAACCTGGAGGTAAAGGAGAAGAAAACCTGGAAGTACAGCAGAAGTCAATGTGAAGGTGCAGCAGAACACAACCTGAAGATGCACCAGAAGACAACCTGAAGGTGCAGCAGATGACAACTTGAAGGTACAGCAGAAGACAACCTTGAGGTGCAGCAGAAAACAACTTTAATGTACAACAAAGGACAACTTGGAGGTTCAAAAGAAGACAACCTGCAAGTGCAGGAGACAGACTGGAGTTTTCAGCAAAAGACCTGAAGGTGCAGCAGAAGAGAACCTGGATGTACAGCAGAGGACAACTTGGAGGTACATCAGAACACAACCTGGAGATGCAGCAGAAGACAACCTAGAAGTACAGCAGATGACAACCTGGAGGTACAGCAGCAGACAACGTGTAGGTGCAGCAGAAGACAACCTGGAGGTGTAGCAGGAAAAAACCTGGAGGTGAAGCAAATAGTTTGAAGGTACAGCAGAAGACAGCCATGAGGTACAGTAAAAGACAACCTGGAGGAACAGTAGAGCACAACCTGAAGGTACAGCAGAAGATAACTGGAGGTACAGCAGAAGACAACATGGAGGAACAGCAGAGCACAACCTGGATGCCCAGCTGTAGATAACCTGGAGGTACAGCAGCATACAACCTGTAGGTGGACCAGAAGATAACCTGAGTGTGGAGCAGAGGAAAACCTGGAGTTACAGCAGTAGACAACCTGGAGGTGTATCAGAAGACAACCTGGAGGTATAGAAGAAAAGCTGAAGGTACAGCAGTATAAAAACTGTAAGTGTAGCAGACGACAACCTGAAGGTGGAGCAGAGGACAACCTGGAGGTACAGCACCAGACAATCTGGAAGTACAGCAGAAGACAACCTGAATATGGAGCACAAGACAACCTGGAGGTGGAGTAGATGTCAACCTAGAGGTAGAGAAGTGGACAACCTGAAGGTACAGCAGAAGACAAGCTGGAGGTGGAGCAGACTAACTGGAGGTACAGTAGAAAACAACCTGAATGTATAGCAAAGTACAACTTAGAGGTTCAACAGAAGACAACCTGGAGGTACAACAGAAGACAACCTGGAGGTACAAACTGGAGGAGCAGCAGACAAACTGCAGGTACAACAGAAAACAACTTTAATTTACAACAAAGGACAACTTGGAGGTTCAACATAAGACAACCTAGAAGTGCAGGAGACAGACTGGAGGTTCATGAAAAGACCTGAAAGTACAGCAGAAGAGAACCTGGAGGTACAGCAGAGGACAACCTGGAGGTACAGCAGAAGACAACCTGGAGGTACAGCAGAGGACAACCTGGAAGTAGAGAAGTCAACCCGGTGGTACAGCAGAAGACAGCCTGGAGATGCAGAAGAAGACAACGTGGAGGTGCAGCAGAAGATAGCGTGGAGGTACAATAGAAGACAGCATGGAGGTACAGCAGAGCACAACCAGGAGGTACAGTATCAGACAACCTGGAGGTACATCAGCAGACAACTTGAAGGTACAGCACTATACAACCTGTAAGTGCAGCAGAAGATAACCTGAAGGTGGAGCAGAGGACAACATGGAGTTACAGACGAAGACAACCTGGAGGTGCATCAGAAGGCAATCTGGAGGTGCAGGGGAATTAAACCTGGGAGTACAGCAGAATAAAAACCTGTGAGTGTAGCAGAAGACAACCTGAAGATGGAGCAGAAGACAACCTCTAGATGGAGCAGAAGACAACCTGAAGGTGCAGCAGAAGACAACCTGAAGGTGCAGCAGATAAACCTAGAGGTGAAGGAATGAGATTGAAGGTACAGCAGAAGACAACCTGGAGGTACAGTAGCAGACAACCTGGAGATATAGCAGAAAGTGACCTGAAGGTATAGCAGAAGACATCCTGGAGGTACAACAGAAGACAACTTGGAGGCACAGCAGAAGACAACCTGTAGGTGCAGCAGAAGACGACCTGGAGGTGAAGCAAAAAAAAAACTGAAGGTAAGGCAAACAGCTTGAAGGTACAGCAGAAGACAACCTGAAAGTGAATCAAACAGCTCGAAGGTGCAGCAGAAGACAACCTGGAGGAACAGCAGCAGACAACCTGGAAGTACAGCAGAAAACAACCAGTAGTTGTAGCAGAAGACAACCAGTAGGTGTACCAGAAGACAATCTGGAGGTGCAGCAGAAAAAAACCTGGAGGTGCAGGAAATAGCTTGAAGGTACAGCGGACGACAACCTCGAGGTACAGAAGAAGACAACCTGGAGATTCACAAGAAGACAACCTGAAGATGGAGCAGAAGACAACCAGGAGATACAGCAGCAGACAAGGTGGAAGTACAGCAGAAGACAACCTGTAGGTGAAGCAGTTGACAACCTGGAGGTACAGCAGCAGACAACGTGTAGGTGCAGCAGAAGACAACCTGGAGGTGCAGCAGGAAAAAAACTGGATGTGAAGCAAATAGTTTGAAGGTACAGCAGAAGATAACCTAGAGGTACAGCAGAAGACAATCTGGAGGTACAGCAGAATACATCCATGAGGTACAGTAAAAGACAACCTGGAGGAACAGCAGAGCACAACCTGGAGGTACAGCATAAGATAACCCCGAGGTACAGCGGAAGACAACATGGAGTTACAGCAGAGCACAACCTGGATGCCCAGCTGAAGATAACCTGGAGGTACAGCAGCATACAACCTGTAAGTGGAGCAAATGATAACCTGAGTGTGGAGCAGAAGTAATCCTGGAATTACACCAGAAGACAGCCTGGAGCTGTATCAGAAGACAACCTGGAGGTACAGGAGAAGAAAGCTGGAGGTACAGCAGTATAAAACCTGTAAGTGTAGCAGAAGACAACCTGAAGGTGGAGCAGAGGACAACCTGGAGGTACAGCAGCAGACAATCTGGAATACAGCAGAAGACAACCTGAAGGTGTAGGAGAAGACAACCTGGAGGTGCAGCAGACAAACTGCAGGTACAACAGAAAACAACTTTAATGTACAACAAAGGACAACTTGGAGGTTCAACATAAGACAACCTGGAAGTGCATGAGACAGACTGGAGGTTCAGGAAATGACCTGAGAGTGCAGCAGAAGAGAACCTGGAGGTACAGCAGAGGACAACCTGGAAGTACAGCAGAGGACAACCTGGAAGTACAGAAGAAGTCAACCCGGTGGTACAGCAGAAGACAGCCTGGAGATGCAGGAGAAGACAACCTAGAGGTACAGCAGATGACAACCTGGAGGTACAGCAGAGGACAAGTTGGAGGTACAGCAGAAGACAACCTGGAGGTACAGCAGAAGACAACCTGGAGGTACAGCAGAAGACAACCTGGAGGTACAGCAGAAGACAACCTGGAGGTACAGCAGAAGACAACCTGGAGGTACAGCAGAAGACAACCTGGAGGTACAGCAGAAGACAACCTGGAGGTACAGCAGAAGGCAACCTGTATATGCATCAGAAGACAACCTGGAGGTGAAGCAGAAGACAACCTGGAAATGCAGCAGAAAAAAAACTTGGATGTGAAGCAAACAGCTTGAAGGTACCGCAGAAGATAACCTGGAGGTACAGCAGAAGACAACCTAGAGGTACACCAGAAGACAACCAGAAGGTGAATCAGACAGCTTGAAGGTACAGCAGAAGATAACCTTGAGGTAGAGTAAAAGACAACCTGGAGGAACAGCAGAGCACAACCAAAAATATAGCAGAAAATAACCTGGAAGTACAGCAGAAAACAACATGGAAGTACAGTAGCAGACAACATGGAAGTACAGGAGAAGAAATCCTGTAGATGCAGCAGAAAACAACCTGGAGATACAGCAGCAGACAACATGGAAGTACAGGAGAAGAAAACCTGTAGATGCAGCAGAAAACAACCTGGAGGTACAGTAGAAGACAACCTGGAGGAACAGCAGGGCACAACATGGTGGTACAGCAAAGTATAACCTGGAGGTACAGAAGTATACAACCTGTAAGTGCAGCAGAAGATAACCTGAATGTGAAGCAGAGGATAACCTGGAGTTACAGCAGAAGAAAACCTGGAGGTGCATCAGAAGACAACCTGGAGGTACAGGAGAAGAAAACCTGGAGGTACAGAAGAAAACCTGGTGGTACAGCAGAAGACAACCTAAAGATGGAGCACAAGACAACCTGGAGGTATAGGAAAAAATAGCCTGTAGGTACAGCTGAAAAAAACATGAACGTACAGCAGAGGACAACTTGGAGGTTCAAAAGAAGACAACCTGGAAGTGCAGGAGGCAGACTGGAGTTTTCTGCAAAAGACCTGAAGGTGCAGCAGAGGAGAACCTGGAGGTACAGCATAGGATAGCCTGGAAGTACATCAGAAGACAACCTGGAGATGCAGCAGAAGACAACCTGGAGATGCAGCAGTAGACAACCTAGAAGTACAGCAGATGACAACATGGAGGTACAGCAGCAGACAACGTGTAGGTGCAGCAGAAGAAAACCTGGAGGTGCAGCTGAAAAAAACCAGGTGAATCAAACAGCTTGAAGGTACAGCAGACGACAACTTGAAGGTGAATCAAACAGCGTGAAGGTACAGCAGAAGACAGCCTTGAGGTACAGTAAAAGACAACCTGGAGGAGCAGCAGAGCACAACCTGGAGGTACAGCAGAAGACAATCTGGAGGAGCATCAGAAGACAATCTGGAGGTACAGGAGAAGACAACATGGGGGAACAGCAAAGCACAACCTGGATGTACAGCAGAAGATAACCTGGAGGTACAGCAGCATACAACCTGTAAGTGCAGCAGAAGATAACCTGAGTGTGGAGCAGATGAAAACCTGGTGTTACAGCAGAAGACAACCTGGAGGTGTATCAGAAGACAATCTGGAGGTACAAGAGAAGAAAAGCTGGAGGTACAGCAGTATAAACCTGTAAGTGTAGCAGAAGACAACCTGAAGGTGGAGCAGAGGACAACCTGGAGGTACAGCAGCAGACAATCTGGAAGTACAGCAGAAGACAACCTGAAGATGGAGCACAAGACAACCTGGAGGTGGAGTAGATGTCAACCTAGAGGTAGAGAAGACGACAACCTGAAGGTACAGCAGAAGACAAGCTGGAGGTGGAGCAGACTAACTGGAAGTACAGCAGAAAACAACTTGAATGTATAGCAAAGTACAACTTGAAGGTTCAACAGAAGACAACCTGGAAGTGCAGGAGACAGACTGGAGGATAAGTTAAAGACCTGAAGGTGCAGCAGAGGACACCCTGGAAGTACAGAAGAAGACAGCCTAGAGGTGCAGCAGAAACAAACCTGGAGGTGAAGCAAACAGCTTGAAGATAGAGCACCAGACAACCCAGTGGTACAGCAGTATACAACCTGTAAGTGCAGCAGAAGATAACTTGAATGTGGAGCAGAGGATAACCTGGAGTTACAGCCGAAGACAACCTGGAGGTTCATCAGAAGACAACCTGGAGGTAAAAGAGAAGAAACCTGGAAGTACAGCAGAAGACAATGTGAAGGTGTAGCAGAAGGCAACCTGAAGATGCACCAGAAGACAACCTGAAGGTGCAGCAGATGACAACTTGAAGGTACAGCAGAAGACAACCTTGAGGTGCAGCAGAAAACAACTTTAATGTACAACAAAGGACAACTTGGAGGTTCAAAAGAAGACAACCTGCAAGTGCAGGAGACAGACTGGAGTTTTCAGCAAAAGACCTGAAGGTGCAGCAGAAGAGAACCTGGATGTACAGCAGAGGACAACTTGGAGGTACATCAGAACACAACCTGGAGATGCAGCAGAAGACAACCTAGAAGTACAGCAGATGACAACCTGGAGGTACAGCAGCAGACAACGTGTAGGTGCAGCAGAAGACAACCTGGAGGTGTAGCAGGAAAAAACCTGGAGGTGAAGCAAATAGTTTGAAGGTACAGCAGAAGACAGCCATGAGGTACAGTAAAAGACAACCTGGAGGATCAGTAGAGCACAACCTGAAGGTACAGCAGAAGATAACTGGAGGTACAGCAGAAGACAACATGGAGGAACAGCAGAGCACAACCTGGATGCCCAGCTGTAGATAACCTGGAGGTACAGCAGCATACAACCTGTAGGTGGAGCAGAAGATAACCTGAGTGTGGAGCAGAGGAAAACCTGGAGTTACAGCAGTAGACAACCTGGAGGTGTATCAGAAGACAACCTGGAGGTACAGAAGAAAAGCTGAAGGTACAGCAGTATAAAAACTGTAAGTGTAGCAGACGACAACCTGAAGGTGGAGCAGAGGACAACCTGGAGGTACAGCACCAGACAATCTGGAAGTACAGCAGAAGACAACCTGAAGATGGAGCACAAGACAACCTGGAGGTGGAGTAGATGTCAACCTAGAGGTAGAGAAGTGGACAACCTGAAGGTACAGCAGAAGACAAGCTGGAGGTGGAGCAGACTAACTGGAGGTACAGTAGAAAACAACCTGAATGTATAGCAAAGTACAACTTAGAGGTTCAACAGAAGACAACCTGGAGGTACAACAGAAGACAACCTGGAGGTACAAACTGGAAGAGCAGCAGACAAAATGCAGGTACAACAGAAAACAACTTTAATTTACAACAAAGGACAACTTGGAGGTTCAACATAAGACAACCTAGAAGTGCAGGAGACAGACTGGAGGTTCATGAAAAGACCTGAAAGTACAGCAGAAGAGAACCTGGAGGTACAGCAGAGGACAACCTGGAGGTACAGCAGAGGACAATCTGGAGGTACAGCAGAGGACAACCTGGAAGTAGAGAAGAAGTCAACACGGTGGTACAGCAGAAGACAGCCTGGAGATGCAGGAGAAGACAACCTAGAGGTACAGCAGATGACAACCTGGAGGTATAGCAGCAGACTACCTGGAAGTACAGCAGAAGACAACCTGTAGGTGCAGAAGAAGACAACGTGGAGGTGCAGCAGAAGATAGCGTGGAGGTACAATAGAAGACAGCATGGAGGTACAGCAGAGCACAACCAGGAGGTACAGTATCAGACAACCTGGAGGTACATCAGCAGACAACTTGAAGGTACAGCACTATACAACCTGTAAGTGCAGCAGAAGATAACCTGAAGGTGGAGCAGAGGACAACATGGAGTTACAGACGAAGACAACCTGGAGGTGCATCAGAAGGCAATCTGGAGGTGCAGGGGAATTAAACCTGGGAGTACAGCAGAATAAAAACCTGTGAGTGTAGCAGAAGACAACCTGAAGATGGAGCAGAAGACAACCTGTAGATGGAGCAGAAGACAACCTGAAGGTGCAGCAGAAGACAACCTGAAGGTGCAGCAGATAAACCTAGAGGTGAAGGAATGAGATTGAAGGTACAGCAGAAGACAACCTGGAGGAACAGCAGCAGACAACCCGGAAGTACAGCAGAAAACAACCAGTAGTTGTAGCAGAAGACAACCAGTAGGTGTACCAGAAGACAACCTGGAGGTGAAGCAGAAGACAACCTGGAAATGCAGCAGAAAAAAAAACTTGGATGTGAAGCAAACAGCTTGAAGGTACCGCAGAAGATAACCTGGAGGTACAGCAGAAGACAACCTAGAGGTACACCAGAAGACAACCAGAAGGTGAATCAAACAGCTTGAAGGTACAGCAGAAGATAACCTTGAGGTAGAGTAAAAGACAACCTGGAGGAACAGCAGAGCACAACCAAAAATATAGCAGAAAATAACCTGGAAGTACAGCAGAAAACAACATGGAAGTACAGTAGCAGACAACATGGAAGTACAGGAGAAGAAATCCTGTAGATGCAGCAGAAAACAACCTGGAGATACAGCAGCAGACAACATGGAAGTACAGGAGAAGAAAACCTATAGATGCAGTAGAAAACAACCTGGAGGTACAGTAGAAGACAACCTGGAGGAACAGCAGGGCACAACATGGTGGTACAGCAAAGTATAACCTGGAGGTACAGAAGTATACAACCTGTAAGTGCAGCAGAAGATAACCTGAATGTGAAGCAGAGGATAACCTGGAGTTACAGCAGATGAAAACCTGGAGGTGCATCAGAAGACAACCTGGAGGTACAGAAGAAGAAAACCTGGAGGTACAGAAAACCTGGTGGTACAGCAGAAGACAACCTAAAGATGGAGCACAAGACAACCTGGAGGTATAGGAAAAAATAGCCTGTAGGTACAGCTGAAAATAACATGAATGTACAGCAGAGGACAACTTGGAGGTTCAAAAGAAGACAACCTGGAAGTGCAGGAGGCAGACTGGAGTTTTCTGTAAAAGACCTGAAGGTGCAGCAGAGGAGAACCTGGAGGTAGAGCATAGGATAGCCTGGAAGTACATCAGAAGACAACCTGGAGATGCAGCAGAAGACAACCTGGAGATGCAGCAGTAGACAACCTAGAAGTACAGCAGATGACAACATGGAGGTACAGCAGCAGACAACGTGTAGGTGCAGCAGAAGAAAACCTGGAGGTGCAGCTGAAAAAAACCAGAAGGTGAATCAAACAGCTTGAAGGTACAGCAGACGACAACTTGAAGGTGAATCAAACAGCGTGAAGGTACAGCAGAAGACAGCCTTGAGGTACAGTAAAAGACAACCTGGAGGAGCAGCAGAGCACAACCTGGAGGTACAGCAGAAGATAACTGGAGGTACAGCAGAAGACAATCTGGAGGAGCATCAGAAGACAATCTGGAGTTACAGGAGAAGACAACATGGGGGAACAGCAAAGCACAACCTGGATGTACAGCAGAAGATAATCTGGAGGTACAGCAGCATACAACCTGTAAGTGCAGCAGAAGATAACCTGAGTGTGGAGCAGATGAAAACCTGGTGTTACAGCAGAAGACAACCTGGAGGTGTATCAGAAGACAATCTGGAGGTACAAGAGAAGAAAAGCTGAAGGTACAGCAGTATAAACCTGTAAGTGTAGCAGAAGACAACCTGAAGGTGGAGCAGAGGACAACCTGGAGGTACAGCAGCAGACAATCTGGAAGTACAGCAGAAGACAACCTGAAGATGGAGCACAAGACAACCTGGAGGTGGAGTAGATGTCAACCTAGAGGTAGAGAAGAAGACAACCTGAAGGTACAGCAGAAGACAAGCTGGAGGTGGAGCAGACTAACTGGAAGTACAGCAGAAAACAACTTGAATGTATAGCAAAGTACAACTTGGAGGTTCAACAGAAGACAACCTGGAAGTGCAGGAGAGAGACTGGAGGATAAGTTAAAGACCTGAAGGTGCAGCAGAGGACACCCTGGAAGTACAGAAGAAGACAGCC
>NW_027264632.1:0-9930 GCF_036320965.1 Panulirus ornatus | reverse complement strand
GAAGTTGAAAATTTAAGCAAAATATTTTACAAGGCTATAGCCTTGGATTTTTCTTGATTTTTTTCAAAAAATGAATTTTCTCCGAGAATTTCAGGGTAGGTGGTTTCAGGTATGCTGAATACCGAATCCTTGGTCAAACACTTAGAAATTACTTAATTAGTCGGTATTTAGCGTATTTATTATAATTAATCTAAGGGTAATTAAAGGCATTAATAATGCGAAATGCTTTCATTTGACTCAAAATACTTAATCTGCATGTAAAATAACATCTATACCCATATTTTCATTAAAATCTGAAGAAGTTGAAAATTTGAGCAATTTAAGCATATAACGTTTAACATAATTAATCTATGAGGTAATTAAAGGCATTGATAATGCGAAATGCAGTCATTTGCCTGGGAATACTTAATCAGCATGTAAAGTAGTATCTATACCCATATTTTCATTAAAATCTGAAGAAGTTGAAAATTTAAGCAAAATATTTTACAAGGCTATAGCCTTGGATTTTTCTTGATTTTTTTCAAAAAATGAATTTTCTCGAGAATTTCAGGGTATGTGGTTTCAGGTATGCTGAATACGAATCCTTGGTCAAAACTTAGAAATTCGTGTAATTAGTCGGGTAATTAGCGTAATAATTTTATTATAATTCATCTAAGGGGTAATTAAAGGCATTAATAATGCGAAATGCAGTCATCTCTCTCAGAATACTTAATCTGCATGTAAAATAACATCTATACCCATATTTTCCTTAAAATCTTAAGAAGTTGAAAATTTGAGCAATTTAAGCATATTACGTTTAACATAATTAATCTATGAGGTAATTAAAGGCATTGATAATGCGAAATGTAGTCATTTGACTGGGAATACTTAATCAGCATGTAAAGTAGTATCTATACCCATATTTTCATTAAAATCTGAAGAAGTTGAACATTTGAGCAAAATATTTGGCAAGGCTTGGATTTTTTTTGATTTTCTTTCAAAAAATGGTTTTTCTTGAGAATTTCAAGATATGTGGTTTTTGGTATGGTGAATACGAATCTGTGGTCAAAACTAAAAAATTCATGTAATTAGTCGGGTAATTAGCGTAATAATTTTTCAAAAAATGGATTTTCTTGAGAATTTCAGGATATGTGGTTTTAGGTATGCTGAATACGAATCTGTGGTCAAAACTGTAAAATTCGTGTAATTAGTCGGTCGGGTAATTAGTATGATAATTTTATAATTAATCAAAGGGGTAATTAAAGGCATTAATAATGCGAAATCTTTCATTTGACTCGGAATACTTAATCAGCATGTAAAATAGTATCTATACCCATATTTTCATTATGATGTGAAGAAGTTGAACATTTGAGCAAAATATTTGGCAAGGCTTGGATTTTTTTTGATTTTCTTTCAAAAAATGGTTTTTCTTGAGAATTTCAAGATATGTGGTTTTTGGTATGGTGAATACGAATCTGTGGTCAAAACTTAAAAATTCATGTAATTAGTCGGGTAATTAGCGTAATAATTTTATTATATTTCATCTAAGGGGTAATTAAAGGCATTAATAATGCGAAATGCAAACATTTGACTCAGAATACTTAATCTGCATGTAAAGTAACATCTATACCCATATTTTCATTAAAATCTGAAGAAGTTGAAAATTTGAGCAATTTAAGCATATTACGTTTAACATAATTAATCTATGAGGTAATTAAAGACATTGATAATGCGAAATGTAGTCATTTGAATGGGAATACTTAATCAGCATGTAAAGTAGTATCTATACCCATATTTTCATTAAAATCTAAAGAAGTTGAAAATTTAAGGAAAATATTTTACAAGGCTATAGCCTTGGATTTTTCTTGATTTTTTTGAAAAAATGGATTTTCTTGAGAATTTCAGGATAAGTGGTTTTAGGTATGCTGAATACGAATCTGTGGTCAAAACTGAAAAATTCGTGTAATTAGTCGGGGAATTAGGATGATAATTTTATTATAATTAATCTAAGGGGTAATTAAAGGCATTAATAATGCGAAATGCTTTCATTTGACTCAAAATACTTAATCTGCATGTAAAATAACATCTATACCCATATTTTCATTAAAATCTGAAGAAGTTGAAAATTTGAGCAATTTAAGCATATAACGTTTAACATAATTAATCTATGAGATAATTAAAGGCATTGATAATGCGAAATGCAGTCATTTGCCTGGGAATACTTAATCAGCATGTAAAGTAGTATCTATACCCATATTTTCATTAAAATCTGAAGAAGTTGAAAATTTAAGCAAAATATTTTACAAGGCTATAGCCTTGGATTTTTCTTGATTTTTTTCAAAAAATGAATTTTCTCGAGAATTTCAGGGTATGTGGTTTCAGGTATGCTGAATACGAATCCTTGGTCAAAACTTAGAAATTCGTGTAATTAGTCGGGTAATTAGCGTAATAATTTTATTATAATTCATCTAAGGGGTAATTAAAGGCATTAATAATGCGAAATGCAGTCATCTCTCTCAGAATACTTAATCTGCATGTAAAATAACATCTATACCCATATTTTCCTTAAAATCTTAAGAAGTTGAAAATTTGAGCAATTTAAGCATATTACGTTTAACATAATTAATCTATGAGGTAATTAAAGGCATTGATAATGCGAAATGTAGTCATTTGACTGGGAATACTTAATCAGCATGTAAAGTAGTATCTATACCCATATTTTCATTAAAATCTGAAGAAGTTGAAAATTTAAGCAAAATATTTTACAAGGCTATAGCCTTGGATTTTTCTTGATTTTTTTGAAAAAATGGATTTTCTTGAGAATTTCAGGATATGTGGTTTTAGGTATGCTGAATACGAATCTGTGGTCAAAACTGAAAAATTCGTGTAATTAGTCGGGTAATTAGGATGATAATTTTATTATAATTAATCTAAGGGGTAATTAAAGGCATTAATAATGCGAAATGCTTTCATTTGACTCAAAATACTTAATCTGCATGTAAAATAACATCTATACCCATATTTTCATTAAAATCTGAAGAAGTTGAAAATTTGAGCAATTTAAGCATATAACGTTTAACATAATTAATCTATGAGGTAATTAAAGGCATTGATAATGCGAAATGCAGTCATTTGCCTGGGAATACTTAATCAGCATGTAAAGTAGTATCTATACCCATATTTTCATTAAAATCTGAAGAAGTTGAAAATTTAAGCAAAATATTTTACAAGGCTATAGCCTTGGATTTTTCTTGATTTTTTTCAAAAAATGAATTTTCTCGAGAATTTCAGGGTATGTGGTTTCAGGTATGCTGAATACGAATCCTTGGTCAAAACTTAGAAATTCCTGTAATTAGTCGGGTAATTAGCGTAATTTCATTATAATTCATCTAAGGGGTAATTAAAGGCATTAATAATGCGAAATGCAGTCATTTCTCTCAGAATACTTAATCTGCATGTAAAATAACATCTATACCCATATTTTCCTTAAAATCTTAAGAAGTTGAAAATTTGAGCAATTTAAGCATATTACGTTTAACATAATTAATCTATGAGGTAATTAAAGGCATTGATAATGCGAAATGTAGTCATTTGACTGGGAATACTTAATCAGCATGTAAAGTAGTATCTATACCCATATTTTCATTAAAATCTGAAGAAGTTGAAAATTTTAGCAAAATATTTTACAAGGCTATAGCCTTGGATTTTTCTTGAATTTTTTTCAAAAAATGGATTTTCTTGAGAATTTCAGGATATGTGGTTTTAGGTATGCTGAATACGAATCTGTGGTCAAAACTGTAAAATTCGTGTAATTAGTCGGGTAATTAGTATGATAATTTTATAATTAATCAAAGGGGTAATTAAAGGCATTAATAATGCGAAATCTTTCATTTGACTCGGAATACTTAATCAGCATGTAAAATAGTATCTATACCCATATTTTCATTATGATCTGAAGAAGTTGAACATTTGAGCAAAATATTTGGCAAGGCTATAGCCTTGGATTTTTTTTGATTTTGTTTCAAAAAATGGTTTTTCTTGAGAATTTCAAGATATGTGATTTTTGGTATGGTGAATACGAATCTGTGGTCAAAACTTAAAAATTCATGTAATTAGTCGGGTAATTTAGCGTAATAATTTTATTATATTTCATCTAAGGGATAATTAAAGGCATTAATAATGCGAAATGCTTTCATTTGACTCAAAATACTTAATCTGCATGTAAAATAACATCTATACCCATATTTTCATTAAAATCTGAAGAAGTTGAAAATTTGAGCAATTTAAGCATATAACGTTTAACATAATTAATCTATGAGGTAATTAAAGGCATTGATAATGCGAAATGCAGTCATTTGCCTGGGAATACTTAATCAGCATGTAAAGTAGTATCTATACCCATATTTTCATTAAAATCTGAAGAAGTTGAAAATTTAAGCAAAATATTTTACAAGGCTATAGCCTTGGATTTTTCTTGATTTTTTTCAAAAAATGAATTTTCTCGAGAATTTCAGGGTATGTGGTTTCAGGTATGCTGAATACGAATCCTTGGTCAAAACTTAGAAATTCGTGTAATTAGTCGGGTAATTAGCGTAATAATTTTATTATAATTCATCTAAGGGGTAATTAAAGGCATTAATAATGCGAAATGCAGTCATCTCTCTCAGAATACTTAATCTGCATGTAAAATAACATCTATACCCATATTTTCCTTAAAATCTTAAGAAGTTGAAAATTTGAGCAATTTAAGCATATTACGTTTAACATAATTAATCTATGAGGTAATTAAAGGCATTGATAATGCGAAATGTAGTCATTTGACTGGGAATACTTAATCAGCATGTAAAGTAGTATCTATACCCATATTTTCATTAAAATCTGAAGAAGTTGAACATTTGAGCAAAATATTTGGCAAGGCTTGGATTTTTTTTGATTTTCTTTCAAAAAATGGTTTTTCTTGAGAATTTCAAGATATGTGGTTTTTGGTATGGTGAATACGAATCTGTGGTCAAAACTAAAAAATTCATGTAATTAGTCGGGTAATTAGCGTAATAATTTTTCAAAAAATGGATTTTCTTGAGAATTTCAGGATATGTGGTTTTAGGTATGCTGAATACGAATCTGTGGTCAAAACTGTAAAATTCGTGTAATTAGTCGGGTAATTAGTATGATAATTTTATAATTAATCAAAGGGGTAATTAAAGGCATTAATAATGCGAAATCTTTCATTTGACTCGGAATACTTAATCAGCATGTAAAATAGTATCTATACCCATATTTTCATTATGATCTGAAGAAGTTGAACATTTGAGCAAAATATTTGGCAAGGCTATAGCCTTGGATTTTTTTTGATTTTGTTTCAAAAAATGGTTTTTCTTGAGAATTTCAAGATATGTGGTTTTTGGTATGGTGAATACGAATCTGTGGTCAAAACTTAAAAATTCATGTAATTAGTCGGGTAATTAGCGTAATAATTTTATTATATTTCATCTAAGGGGTAATTAAAGGCATTAATAATGCGAAATGCAAACATTTGACTCAGAATACTTAATCTGCATGTAAAGTAACATCTATACCCATATTTTCATTAAAATCTGAAGAAGTTGAAAATTTGAGCAATTTAAGCATATTACGTTTAACATAATTAATCTATGAGGTAATTAAAGACATTGATAATGCGAAATGTAGTCATTTGACTGGGAATACTTAATCAGCATGTAAAGTAGTATCTATACCCATATTTTCATTAAAATCTGAAGAAGTTGAAAATTTAAGCAAAATATTTTACAAGGCTATAGCCTTGGATTTTTCTTGATTTTTTTGAAAAAATGGATTTTCTTGAGAATTTCAGGATAAGTGGTTTTAGGTATGCTGAATACGAATCTGTGGTCAAAACTGAAAAATTCGTGTAATTAGTCGGGGAATTAGGATGATAATTTTATTATAATTAATCTAAGGGGTAATTAAAGGCATTAATAATGCGAAATGCTTTCATTTGACTCAAAATACTTAATCTGCATGTAAAATAACATCTATACCCATATTTTCATTAAAATCTGAAGAAGTTGAAAATTTGAGCAATTTAAGCATATAACGTTTAACATAATTAATCTATGAGATAATTAAAGGCATTGATAATGCGAAATGCAGTCATTTGCCTGGGAATACTTAATCAGCATGTAAAGTAGTATCTATACCCATATTTTCATTAAAATCTGAAGAAGTTGAAAATTTAAGCAAAATATTTTACAAGGCTATAGCCTTGGATTTTTCTTGATTTTTTTCAAAAAATGAATTTTCTCGAGAATTTCAGGGTATGTGGTTTCAGGTATGCTGAATACGAATCCTTGGTCAAAACTTAGAAATTCGTGTAATTAGTCGGGTAATTAGCGTAATAATTTTATTATAATTCATCTAAGGGGTAATTAAAGGCATTAATAATGCGAAATGCAGTCATCTCTCTCAGAATACTTAATCTGCATGTAAAATAACATCTATACCCATATTTTCCTTAAAATCTTAAGAAGTTGAAAATTTGAGCAATTTAAGCATATTACGTTTAACATAATTAATCTATGAGGTAATTAAAGGCATTGATAATGCGAAATGTAGTCATTTGACTGGGAATACTTAATCAGCATGTAAAGTAGTATCTATACCCATATTTTCATTAAAATCTGAAGAAGTTGAAAATTTAAGCAAAATATTTACAAGGCAAGCTTGGATTTTTCTTGATTTTCTTTCAAAAAATGGTTTTTCTTGAGAATTTCAAGATATGTGGTTTTGGTATGGTGAATACGAATCTGTGGTCAAAACTAAAAAATTCATGTAATTAGTCGGGTAATTAGCGTAATAATTTTTCAAAAAATGGATTTTCTGGAGAATTTCAGGATATGTGGTTTTAGGTATGCTGAATACGAATCTGTGGTCAAAACTGTAAAATTCGTGTAATTAGTCGGGTAATTAGTATGATAATTTTATAATTAATCAAAGGGGTAATTAAAGGCATTAATAATGCGAAATCTTTCATTTGACTCGGAATACTTAATCAGCATGTAAAATAGTATCTATACCCATATTTTCATTATGATGTGAAGAAGTTGAACATTTGAGCAAAATATTTGGCAAGGCTTGGATTTTTTTTGATTTTCTTTCAAAAAATGGTTTTTCTTGAGAATTTCAAGATATGTGGTTTTTGGTATGGTGAATACGAATCTGTGGTCAAAACTTAAAAATTCATGTAATTAGTCGGGTAATTAGCGTAATAATTTTATTATATTTCATCTAAGGGGTAATTAAAGGCATTAATAATGCGAAATGCATACATTTGACTCAGAATACTTAATCTGCATGTAAAGTAACATCTATACCCATATTTTCATTAAAATCTGAAGAAGTTGAAAATTTGAGCAATTTAAGCATATTACGTTTAACATAATTAATCTATGAGGTAATTAAAGACATTGATAATGCGAAATGTAGTCATTTGACTGGGAATACTTAATCAGCATGTAAAGTAGTATCTATACCCATATTTTCATTAAAATCTGAAGAAGTTGAAAATTTAAGCAAAATATTTTACAAGGCTATAGCCTTGGATTTTTCTTGATTTTTTTGAAAAAATGGATTTTCTTGAGAATTTCAGGGATATGTGGTTTCAGGTATGCTGAATACGAATCCTGTGGTCAAAACTGAAAATTCGTGTAATTAGTCGGGGAATTAGGATGATAATTTATTATAATTAATCTAAGGGGTAATTAAAGGCATTAATAATGCGAAATGCATTCATTTGACTCAAATACTTAATCTGCATGTAAAATAACATCTATACCCATATTTTCATTAAAATCTGAAGAAGTTGAAAATTTGAGCAATTTAAGCATATTACGTTTAACATAATTAATCTATGAGGTAATTAAAGGCATTGATAATGCGAAATGTAGTCATTTGACTGGGAATACTTAATCAGCATGTAAAGTAGTATCTATACCCATATTTTCATTAAAATCTGAAGAAGTTGAAAATTTTAGCAAAATATTTTACAAGGCTATAGCCTTGGATTTTTCTTGAATTTTTTTCAAAAAATGGATTTTCTTGAGAATTTCAGGATATGTGGTTTTAGGTATGCTGAATACGAATCTGTGGTCAAAACTGTAAAATTCGTGTAATTAGTCGGGTAATTAGTATGATAATTTTATAATTAATCAAAGGGGTAATTAAAGGCATTAATAATGCGAAATCTTTCATTTGACTCGGAATACTTAATCTGCATGTAAAATAGTATCTATACCCATATTTTCATTATGATCTGAAGAAGTTGAACATTTGAGCAAAATATTTGGCAAGGCTTTAAAGGCATTGATAATGCGAAATGTAGTCATTTGACTGGGAATACTTAATCAGCATGTAAAGTAGTATCTATACCCATATTTTCATTAAAATCTGAAGAAGTTGAAAATTTAAGCAAAATATTTTACAAGGCTATAGCCTTGGATTTTTCTTGATTTTTTTGAAAAAATGGATTTTCTTGAGAATATCAGGATATGTGGTTTTAGGTATGCTGAATACGAATCTGTGGTCAAAACTGAAAAATTCGTGTAATTAGTCGGGTAATTAGGATGATAATTTTATTATAATTAATCTAAGGGGTAATTAAAGGCATTAATAATGCGAAATGCTTTCATTTGACTCAAAATACTTAATCTGCATGTAAAATAACATCTATACCCATATTTTCATTAAAATCTGAAGAAGTTGAAAATTTGAGCAATTTAAGCATATAACGTTTAACATAATTAATCTATGAGGTAATTAAAGGCATTGATAATGCGAAATGCAGTCATTTGCCTGGGAATACTTAATCAGCATGTAAAGTAGTATCTATACCCATATTTTCATTAAAATCTGAAGAAGTTGAAAATTTAAGCAAAATATTTTACAAGGCTATAGCCTTGGATTTTTCTTGATTTTTTTCAAAAAATGAATTTTCTCGAGAATTTCAGGGTATGTGGTTTCAGGTATGCTGAATACGAATCCTTGGTCAAAACTTAGAAATTCCTGTAATTAGTCGGGTAATTAGCGTAATTTCATTATAATTCATCTAAGGGGTAATTAAAGGCATTAATAATGCGAAATGCAGTCATTTCTCTCAGAATACTTAATCTGCATGTAAAATAACATCTATACCCATATTTTCCTTAAAATCTTAAGAAGTTGAAAATTTGAGCAATTTAAGCATATTACGTTTAACATAATTAATCTATGAGGTAATTAAAGGCATTGATAATGCGAAATGTAGTCATTTGACTGGGAATACTTAATCAGCATGTAAAGTAGTATCTATACCCATATTTTCATTAAAATCTGAAGAAGTTGAAAATTTTAGCAAAATATTTTACAAGGCTATAGCCTTGGATTTTTCTTGAATTTTTTTCAAAAAATGGATTTTCTTGAGAATTTCAGGATATGTGGTTTTAGGTATGCTGAATACGAATCTGTGGTCAAAACTGTAAAATTCGTGTAATTAGTCGGGTAATTAGTATGATAATTTTATAATTAATCAAAGGGGTAATTAAAGGCATTAATAATGCGAAATCTTTCATTTGACTCGGAATACTTAATCAGCATGTAAAATAGTATCTATACCCATATTTTCATTATGATCTGAAGAAGTTGAACATTTGAGCAAATATTTGGCAAGGCTATAGCCTTGGATTTTTTTTGATTTTGTTTCAAAAAATGGTTTTTCTTGAGAATTTCAAGATATGTGGTTTTTGGTATGGTGAATACGAATCTGTGGTCAAAACTTAAAAATTCATGTAATTAGTCGGGTAATTTAGCGTAATAATTTTATTATATTTCATCTAAGGGATAATTAAAGGCATTAATAATGCGAAATGCAAACATTTGACTCAGAATACTTAATCTGCATGTAAAGTAACATCTATACCC
>NW_027264631.1:0-15223 GCF_036320965.1 Panulirus ornatus | reverse complement strand
GGTTAGTGAGCTTGGAGAAGTAGACTTGTGGAGGATCTGGACGGAAGAGGACTGAGTATACAAGAAATAGGTGAGAAACAAAAGGACGGAAGGGGATGTGGAGGTGAGGAATGGGATGTATCTAGGGAAGCAGTGATGGCTTGCGCAAAAGATGCATTGGCATGAGAAGTTGGGGAGGTGGGATGATTAGAAGGGTAGCGAGGTGGTTCGATGGAGAAGTATTGAATATTAGTGAAAGAGAAGAGAGAGGCATCTGGACGATTTTTGCAGGGATAAAATGCATATGAGTGAGAGAAATATAAAAGAACGAGGCACGATGTCAAGAGAAAGGTGCAAGAGGTGAAAAAGAGGGCAAATGAGAGTTGGGGTGAGAGAGTATCATTAAATATTAGGGAGAATAAAAAGATGTTTTGGAAAGAGGGATATAAAGTCCGTAAGACAAGGGAGCAAATGGGAACTTCAGTGAAGGGGGCTGATGGGGAGGTGATAACAAGTAGTGGTCATGTGAGAAGGAGATGGAGTGAGTATTTTGAAGGTTTGTTGAATGTGTTTGATGATAGAGGGGCAGATATGGGGTGTTTTGGTCGAAGTGGTGTGCGAAGTGAGAGGGCTAGGGAAAATGATTTGGTAAACAGAGAAGAGGTAGTAAAAGCTTTGCGGAAGATGAAAGCCGGCAAGGCAGCAGGTTTGGATGGTATTGAAGAGGAATTTATTAAAAAAGGGGGAGACTGTATTGTTCCCTGTTTGGTAAGGTTATTTGACGTATGTATGACTCATGGTGAGGTGCTTGAGCATTGACGGAATGCTTGCATAGTGCCATTGTATAAAGGCAAAGAGGATGAGAGTGTTCAAATTACAGAGGTATAAGTTTGGTGAGTATTCCTGGTAAATTATATGGGAGGGTATTGATTGAGAGGGTGAGGGCATGTACAGAGCATCAGATTGGGGATGAGCAGTGTGGTTTCAGAAGTGGTAGAGGATGTGTGGATCAGGTGTTTGCTATGAAGAATGTATGTGAGAAATACATTAAAAAGCAAATGGTTTTGTATGTAGCATTTATGGATCTGGAGAAGGCATATGATAGAGTTGATACAGATGCTCTGTGGAAGGTATTAAGAATATATGGTGTGGGAGGCAAGTTGTTAGAAGTAGTGAGAAGTTTTTATCGATGATGTAAGGCATGTGTACGTGAGGAACAGAGGAAAGTGATTAGTTCTCAGTGAATGTATGTTAGCGGCAGAGGTGTGTGACGTCTCCATCGTTGTTTAATTTGTTTATGGATGGGGTTGTTAGGGAGGTGAAGGCAAGAGTTTTGGAAAGAGGGGCAAGTATGAAGTCTGTTCTGGATGAGAGAGCTTGGGAAGTGAGTCAGTTGTTGTTCGCTGATGATGCAGCGCTGGTGGCTGATTCGTGTGAAAACCTGCAGAAGCTGGTGACGGAGTTTGGTAAAGTGTGTGAAAGAAGAAAGTTAAGAGTAAATGTGAATAAGAGCAAGGTGATTGGATACAGTAGGGTTGAGGGTTAAGTCAACTGGGGGGTAAATTTGAATGGAAAAAAACTGGAGGAAGTAAAGTGGTTTAGATATCTGGGAGTGGATCTGGCAGCAGATGGAACCATGGAAACGGAAGTGAATCTTAGGGTGGGGGAAGTGGCGAAAATTCTGAAAGCCTTGAAGAATGTTTGGAAGTCGAGAACATTATCTCGGAAAGCAAAAATGAGTATGTTTCAAGGAATAGTGCTTCCAAAAATGTTGTATGGTTGCGAGGCGTGGGCTATGGATAGAGTTGTGAACAGGAGGGTGGATGTGCTGGAAATGAGATGTTTGAGGACAATATGTGGTGTGAGGTGGTTTGATCGAGTAAGTAATGTAAGGGTAAGAGAGATGTGTGGAAATAAAAAGAGAGTGGTTGAGATAGCAGAAGAGGGGGTTCTGAAATGGTTTGGTCACATGGAGAGAATGAGTGAGGAAATATTGACCAAGAGGATATATGTGTCAGACATGGAGGGAACGAGGAGAAGTGGGAGACCAAATTGGAGGTGGAAAGATGTAGTGAAAAAGATTTTGAGTGATCGGGGCCTGACCATGCAGGAGGGTGAAAGGCGTGCAAGGAATAGAGTGAATTGGAACGATGTTGCATACCGGAGTCGACGTGCTGTCAATGGATTGAACTAGGGCATGTGAAGTGTCTGGGGTAAACCATGGAAAGTTTTGTGGGGCCTGGATGTGGAAAGGGAGCTGTGGTTTCGGTGCATTATTACATGACAGCTAAAGACTGAGTGTGAACGAATGGGGCCTTTGGTGTCTTTTCGTACCGCTACCTCGCACACATAAGGGGGGAGGGGGTTGTTATTCCATGTGTGGCGAGGTGGCGATGGGAACAAATAAAGGCAGACAGTATGAATTATGTACATGTGTATATATGTATATGTCTCTGTGTGTATATATATATATGTGTACATTGAGATGTATAGGTATGTTTGTTTGCGTTAGTGGACCTGTATGTATATACATGTGTATGTGGGCGGGTGTGGCCATTCTTTCGTCTGTTTCCTTGCGCTACCTCGCTAACGCGTGAGACAGCGACAAAGCAAAATAAATAAGTAAAAAAAAAAAAAAAAAAAATATATATATATATATATATATATATATATATATATATATATATATATATATATATATATATATATATATATATATATATATATATATAATATATATACATATATATATATATATATATATATATATATATATATATATATATATATATATATATATATATATATATATATATATATATATATATATATATATATATATATATATATATATATTTATTTTATTCATACTATTCGCCATTTCCTGCATTAGCAAGGTAGCGTTAAGAACAGAGGACTGGACCTTTGAGGGAATATCCTCACCTGGCCCCCTTCTCTGTTCCTTCTTTTGGAAAATTAAAAAAAACAGAGGGGAGGATTTCCAGCCCCCCGCTCCCTTCCCTTTTAGTCGCCTTCTACGACACGCAGGGAATACGTGGGAAGTATTCTTTCTCCCGTATATATATATATATATATATATATATATATATATATATATATATATATATATATATATATATATATATATATATATATATATATATATATGTTAGGGAGAAAGAATATTCAACACGCATTACTCACGTGTCATAGAAGGCGACTAAAGGGAACGGGATCGGAGAGCTGGAAACCGTGCCCTCCTTGTATTTTAACTTTCTAAAATGTGGAACAGAAGGAGTCACGCGGGGAGTGCTCATCCTCCTCGAGGGCTCAGTTTTTTTGGGGTATCTAAATTTGTGTCGATGTAACCAAGATGAGAAAAAAGGATAGATGGGTGCTATGTTTGAGGAAAGGAACCTCGATGTTTTGGCTCTGATTGAAATGAAGCTCAAGGGTAAAGGGGAGGAGTGGTTTGAGAATATCTTGGGAGTAAAGTCAGGGGTTAGTGAGGGGACAAGAGTAAGGGAAGGAGTAGCACTACTCCTGAAACAGGAGTGGTGTGAGTATGTGATAGTTGTAAGAAAGTAAACTCTACTTTGATATGGGTAAAATTGAAAGTGGATGGAGAGAGATGGATGATTATTGGTGCATATGCACCTGGGCATGAGGAGAAATTGTTTTGGTAGCGGCTGAGAGAGTGTGTTAGTAGTTTTGATGCACGAGATTGGGTTATAGTGATGAGTGATTTGAATAGAAAGTTGAGTAATATGGCAGTTGAGGAATAATTGGTGTACATGGATGTTTAGTGTTTTAAATGGAAATGGTGACGAGCTTGTAGATTTATGTACTATAAAAGGACTGGTGATTGGGAATTCCATGTTTAAGAAGAGAGATATACATAAGTATACGTATGTAAGTAGGAGAGATAGCCATGGAGCGCTATTATTTTACTTTTTAATTGATAGGCGCGCGAAAGAGAGACTTTTGGATGTCAGTGTGCTGAGAGGTGCAACTGGAGGGATGTCTGATCATTATCTTGTGGAGGCGAAGGTGAAGATTTGTTGATTTTTTCAGCAAAAGAAGAAATAATGTAGGAGTCAAAAGAGTGGTGAGAGTAGGTGAGCTTGGGAAGGAGACTTCTGTCAGGATGTACCAGGAAAGACGGAGTACAGAATGGAAAAAGGTGGAAACAAAGGACTTCAGGGGATTAGGTAGGAATGGGATGTATTTACTGAGGCAGTGATGGCTAGCGCAAAAGATGCTTGTGCCATGAGAAACTTTTGAGGTGGACAGATTAGAAAGGGTAGTGAGTGGTGGGATGAGGAGGTAAGATTGTTAGTGAAAGAGAAAAGAGAGGAATTTGGACGATTTTTGCAAGGAAATAAAGCAAATGACTGGGAGATGTATGAAAGAGAGGTAGGATGTCAAGAGAAAGGTGCAAGAGGTGAAAAAGAGGTCAAATGAGAGTTGGGGTGAGAGAGTATCATTAAATTTTAGGGAAAATAAAGAAATGTTTTGCCAAAAGGTAAATAAAGTGCGTAAGACAAGGGTACAAACTGGAGCTTCAGTGAAGGGGCCTCATGGGGAGGTGATAACAAGTAGTGGTGATGTGAGAAGGAGATGGAGCGAGTATTTTGAAAGTTTTTTGAATGTGTTTGATAATAGAGTGGTAGATATAGGGGGTTTTGGTCGAGGCTGTGCGCAAAGTCAGAGGGTTAGGGAGAATAATTTGGTAAACAGAAAAGATGTATTAAAACCTTTGCGGAAGATTAAAGCCGGCAAGGCAGCTGGTTTGGATGACATTGCACTGGAATTCATTAAAAAAAGGGGGCAACTGTATTGTTGATTGGTTGGTAAGGTTATCTAATTTATATATGTCTCATGGGGACGTGCTTGAGGATTGGCGGAATGCTTGCATAGTGCCATTGTACAAAGGCAAAGGGGTTAAAAGGAGTGCTCAAATTACAGAGATATAAGTTTGTTGAGTATTCCTGGGAAATTATATGGGAGAATATTGATTGGGAGGGTAAAGGAATGTACAGAGCATCACATTGGGGAAGACCAGTGTAGTTTCAGAAGTTGTAGAGGATGTGTGGATCAGATGTTTCCTTTGTGAGAAATACTTAGAAAAGCAAATGGATTTGTATGTAGCATTTATGGATCTGGAGAAGGCATATGATAGACTTGATAGAGATGATCTGTGGAAGGTATTATGAATATATAGTGTGTGAGGCAAGTTGTTAGAAACAGTGAAAAGTTTTTAACGAGGATGTAAGGCATGTGTGCGTGTAGGAAGAGAGGAAAGTGATTGGTTCTCAGTGAATGTAGATTTTCGGCAGGGGTGAGTGATGTCTCCATGGTTGTTAAATTTATGTATGGATGGGGATGTCAGGGAAGTAAATGCAAGAGTTTTGGAAAGAGGGGAAAGTATGCAGTCTTTCGTGGATGGGAGAGCTTGGGAAGTGAGTCATTTGTTGTTCGCTGATGATACAGGGTTGGTGGCTGATTCGATTGAGAAACTGCAGAAGCTAGTGACTGAGTTTGGTAAAGTGGTAAAGTGTGTGAGAGAAGAAAGCTGAGAGTAAGTATGAATAAGAAAAAGGTTATTAGGTACAATAGGGTTGAGGGAAAAGTTAATTGGAATGTAAGTTTGAATGGAGAAAAGCAGGATGAATTGAGGTGTCTTATATATCTGGGACCTGATTTAGCAGCGGATGGAAACATGGAAGCGGATGTGAATCATAGGGTGGAGGAGGAAGCGAAAGTTCTGGAGTGTTGAAGAATGTGTGGAAGTCGAGAACATTATATCGGAAAGCAAAAATAGATATGTTTGAAGGAATAGTGGTTCCAACATTGTTATATGGTTGCGAGGAGTGGGCTATGGATAGAGTTGTGCGGAGGAGGGTGGATGTGCTGGAAATGAGACGTTTGAGGACAATATGTGCTGTGAGGTGGTTTGATCGAGTAAGTAATGAAAGGGTAACAGAGATATTTGGTAATAAAAAGAATGTAGTCGAGAGAGCAGAAAAGGATGTTTTGAAATGGTTTGGTCACATCGAGAGAATGATTGAAGAAACATTGACCAGGAGGATATGTCTCAGAGGTGGAGGGAACGAGGAGAAGTGGGAGACCAAGTTGGAGGTGGAAAGATGGAATGAAAACGATTTTCAGTGATCGGGGCCTGAACATGCAGGAGGGTGAAAGGCGTGCAAGGAATTGAGTGAATTGGAACGATGTGGTATACCGAGGTAGACATGCTGTCATTGGATTGAAACAGGGCATGTGAAGCGTCTGCGGTAAACCATGGAAAGTTCTGTTGGTCCTGGATGTGGAAAAGGAGCTGTGGTTTCGGTGCATTATTACATGACAGCTAGAAACTGAGTGTGAACAAATGTGGCCTTTGTTTTCTTTTCCTAGCGCTCCCTCGCGTACATGAGGGGGGAGGGGGCTGTTATTTCATGTGTGTCGGGGTGGCGATGAAATAATAGAGGCAGAAAGTATGAATTATGTACATAAGTATATATGTATATGTCTGTGTGTGTATATACATGTATACGTTGAGATGTAGAGGTATGTATATTGGCGTGTTTGGACGTGTATGTATATGCAGGTGTATATGGGTGGGTTGGGCCATTCTTTCATCTATTTCCGTGCACTACCTCGCTAACGCGGAAGACAGCAACAAAGCAATATAGATAAATAAATGAATATGATAAATAGATAAATATGATATATATATATATATATATATATATATATATATATATATATATATATATATATATATATATATATATATATATATATATATATATATATATATATATATATATATATATATGTATATATATATATATATATTTATGTATATATATATATATTTTTTTTTTCATACTATTTGCCATTTCCCGCGTCGGCAAGGTATCGTTAACAACAGAGGACTGAGTCCTTGTGGGAATATCCTCACTTGGCCCACTCCTATATGTGTGTATATATATATATATATATATATATATATATATATATATATATATATATATATATATATATATATATATATATATATGTATATATCAAATAAATATTCTAAAAGGTCATCAACTGGAACTTTAGTGAAAAGTGAGGAAACATAGAAGCTGACTAGTTTGAAATCAAAATTAACATTGATATTGTTTAGGTAGTTGACTAAATCTACATTGTTCGTGATATTAGAATTTGATACCTTACCCACTAAAGGACTTAATAAAGAAACTAACCATTTTGACAATTTATATGTGATGGAGCCTACTGAACTCACTATAGGTCTTGTTGGATAATTCTGTTAATGGCTTTTAATAAGTCCATACATATATGGCAATGAAGGGGACAAATATGACAAACTTTTGATAAGTGAAGTATCGCCTTTCAACAACAGCTTCGTTTCTTTATTGAAATGAGAATTAACTGCGTCCACGGGATTTTTCCTAGGTTTAGAATATGTTGTTTCATCATTTAGAAGATCATTCATTTTAGATAAATAGTTACTTTTGTCTAAAATCACAACAGTGTTAGCCTTATCTGCTTTAGTAATATGTATATCCTTGTCTTTTTTTAAGGTGTTAGTCGCTCTTATGAATCTTTTAGGGCAATTAGCTTCCACTGGTTTTGACAAATAGGCATACATTAACCCATTACAGATATAAATATCATCATTACTTAAATTACTAAATTACAAATGAGTTTGTGACATCAACACAGCTGGCTTCTCTGTTACAGCACACAAAACTTAAACCATAGCCTAATTCACACAAGGAATCTTTATCTAGTTGTTTATTAGACAGTCTTACCACAAAAGATGGGTTTGCGTTCTTAGTCCAGTCGCTTTTTTCGATGAGATGGCGCAAAATTGTGAACCTTTCCAACATGGATTTCACACAGCTCTTCTATTACTTCTCTACAAGCTGTCCTGGACTTTCTCCTTTCATTACTGCTTTCTCCAAATCGCTAATCATGGCCCACCAACTGAAGTTACGATTTGAATTCCTGAGGAAATGCCTTCATGAACAAGTGATGCCAAGATCTCTCCTACCTCAACGTTTGTTGCAGCTGTGTGGTCGACCATTTGACGAATTCCAAAATATTATTCCAAAGAAAAACATTATTTTCCTTTGTCGCTGTCTCCCGCGTTTGCGAGGTAGCGCAAGGAAAAAGACGAAAGAAATGGCCCAACCCACCCCCATACACATGTATATATATACACGTCCACACACGCAAATATACATACCTATACATCTCAACGTACACATATATATACACACACAGACAAATACATATATACACATGTACTTAATTCAAACTGTCTGCCTTTGTTTATTCCTATCGCCACCTCGCCACACATGGAATAACATCCCCCTCCCCCCTCATGTATTCGAGGTACCGCTAGGAAAAGACAACAAACGCCCCATTCGTTCACACTCAGTCTCTAACTGTCATGCAATAATGCCCGAAACCACGGCCCCCTTTCCACATCCAGGCCCCACAGAACTTTCCATGGTTTACCCAAACGCTTCACATACCCTATTTCACTCCATTGACAGCACTTTGACAACGGTATACCACATCGATCCAATTCACTCTATTCCTTGTCCGCCTTTCACCCTCCTGCATGTTCAGGACCCGATCACTCAAAATTTTTTTCACTTCATCTTTCCACCTCCAATTTGGTCTCCCACTTCCCCTCGTTCCCTCCAGCTCCGACACATATATCCTCTTGGTCAATCTTTCCTCACTCATTCTCTCCATGTGCTAAACTATTTCAAAACACCCTCTTCTGCTCTCTCAACCACACTCTTTATATTTCCACACATCTCTCTTACCCTTACATTACTTACTCGATCAAACCACCTCACACCACATATTGTCCTCAAATATCTCATTTCCAGCACACCCACCCTCCTGCGCACAAATCTATCTATAGCCCGCGCCTCCCAACCATACAACATTGTTGGAACCACTATTCCTTCAAACATACCCATTTTTGCTTTCCAAGATAATGTTCTCGACTTCCAAACATTCTTCAAGGCTCCCAGAATTTTCGCCAGCTCCCCCACCCTATGATTCACTTCCGCTTCCATGGTTCCATCCGCTGCCAGATCCACTCCCAGATATCTAAAACACTTTATTTCCTCCAGTTTTCTCCATTCAAACTTGCCTCCCAATTGATTGACCCTCAACCCTACTGAACCTGATAACCTTGCTCTTACTCACATTTACTCTTAACTTTCCTCTTTCACACACTTTACCAAACTCAGTTACCAGCTTCCGCAGTTTCTCACATGAATCAGCCACCAGCGCTGTATCATCAGCGAACAACTACTGACTCACTTCCCAAGTTCTCTCATCCACAACAGACTGCATACTTGCCCCTCTTTCCAAAACTCTTGTATTCACCTACCTGACAACCCCATCCATAAACAAATTAAACAACAATGGAGACATCACACACCCCTGTCGAACCCTACATTCACTGAGAACTAACAGTTTCCTCTCTTCCTACACGTACACATGCCTTACATCCTCGATAAAAGCTTTTCACTGCTTCTAACAACTTGCTTCGCACACCATATATTCTTAGTACCTTAAACAGAGCATCTCTATCAACTCTATCATTTGCCTTCTCCAGATCCATAAATGCTACATACAAATCCAATTACTTTTCTAAGTATTTCTCACATACATTCTTCAAAGCAAACACCTGATCCACACATCCTCTACCACTTCTGAAACCAAACTGCTCTTCTCCAATCTGATGCTCTGAACATGCTTTCACCCTTTCAATGAATAACCTCCCATATAATTTACCAGGAATACGCAACAAACTTATGCCTCTGCAACTTAAGCACTCACTCTTATCCCCTTTACCTTTGTACAATGGCACTATGCAAGCATTCCGCCAATCCTCAGGCACCTCACCATGAATCATACATACGTTAAATAACCTTACCAACCAGTCAACAATACAGTCATCCCCTTTTTTAATAAATTCAACTGCAATACCATCCAAACCTGCTGCCTTGCCGGCTTTCATCTTCCGCAAAGCTTTTACTACCTCTTCTCTGTTTACCAAATCATTTTCCCAAGCCCTCTCACTTTGCACACCACCTCGACCAAAACACCCTATATCTGCCACTCTATCATCAAACACATTCAACACACCTTCAAAATACTCACTCCATCTCCTTCTCACATCACCACTACTTGTTATAACCTACCCATTAGACCCCTTCACTGAAGTTTCCATTTGCTCCCTTGTCTTACGCACTTTATTTACCTCCTTCCAGAACATCTTTTTATTCTCCCTAAAATTTAATGTTAATATCTCACCCCCAACTCTCATTTGCCCTCTTTTTCACCTCTTGTACCTTTCTCTTGATCTCCTGCCACTTTCTTTTATACATCTGCCACTCATTTGCCTTTTTCCCTGCAAAAATCGTCCAAATACCTCGCTCTTCTCTTTCACTAATAATCTTACTTCTTCATCCCAACCTCCCACGCTTCTCATGCCACAAGCATCTTTTGCGCAAGCCATCACTGCTTCCCTAAATACATCCCATTCCTCCCCCACTCCCCTTACCTCCTTTGTGCTCACCTTTTTCCATTCTGTACTCAGTCTCTCCTGGTACTTCCTCACACAAGTCTCCTTCCCAAGATCACTTACTCTCACCACCCTCTTCCCCCGGACATTCTCTCATCTTTTCTGAAAACCCATACAAATCTTCACCTTCGCTTCCACAAGATAATGATCAGACATCCCTCCAGTTGCACCTCTCAGCACATTAACATCCAAAAGTCTCTTTCGCGCGCCTGTCAATTAACACGTAATCCAATAACGCTCTCTGGCCATCTCTCCTACTTATATACGTATACTTATGTATATCTCGCTTTTTAAACCAGGTATTCCCAATCACCAGTACTTTTTCAGCACAGAAATCTAAAAACTCTTCGCCATTTCCATTTACAACACAGTACACCCCATGTAAACCAATTATTCCCTCAACTGCCACATTAATCACCTTTGCATTCAAATCACCCATCACTATAACCCGGTCTTGTGCATCAAAACGACTATCACACTCATTCAGCTGCTCCCAAAACACTTGCCTCTCATGATCTTTCTTCTCATACCCAGGTACATATGCACCAATAATCACCCATCTCTCTCCAACAACTTTCAGTTTTACCCATATTAATCTAGAATTTACTTTCTTACAATGGAAGTAAGGGGAGTGGGGGAGGAATGGGATGTGTTTAGGGAATCAGTGATGGATTGTGCAAAAGATGCTTGTGGCATGAGAAGAGTGGGAGGTGGGTTGATTAGAAAGGGTAGTGAGTGGTGGGATGAAGAAGTAAGAGTATTAGTGAAAGAGAAGAGAGAGGAATTTGGACGATTTTTGCAGGGAAAAAATGCAATTGAGTGGGAGATGTATAAAAGAAAGAGACAGGAGGTGAAGAGAAAGGTACAAGAGGTGAAAAAAAGGGCAAATGAGAGTTGGGGTGAGAGAGTATCATTAAATTTTAGGGAGAATAAAAAGATGTTCTGGAAGGAGGTAAATAAAGTGCGTAAGACAAGGGAGCAAATGGGAACTTAAGTGAAGGGCGCAAATGGGGAGGTGATAACAAGTAGTGGTGATGTGAGAAGGAGATGGAGTGAGGATTTTGAAGGTTTGTTGAATGTGTTTGATGATAGATTGGCAGATACAGGGTGTTTTGGTCGAGGTGGTGTGCAAAGTGAGAGGGTTAGGGAAAATGATTTGGTAAACAGAGAAGAGGTAGTGAAAGCTTTGCGGAAGATGAAAGCCGGCAAGGCAGCAGGTTTGGATGGTATTGCAGTAGAATTTATTAAAAAAGGGGGTGACTGTAATTGTTGACTGGTTGGTAAGGTTATTTAATGTATGTATGACTCATGGTGAGGTGCCTGAGGATTGGCGGAATGCGTGAATAGTGCCATTGTACAAAGGCAAAGGGGATAAGAGTGAGTGCTCAAATTACAGAGGTATAAGTTTGTTGAGTATTCCTGGTAAATTATATGGGAGGGTATTGATTGAGACGGTGAAGGCATGTACAGAGCATCAGATTGGGGAAGAGCAGTGTGGTTTCAGAAGTGGTAGAGGATGTGTTGATCAGGTGTTTGCTTTGAAGAATGTATGTGAGAAATACTTAGAAAAGCAAATGGAATTGTATGTAGCATTTATGGATCTCGAGAAGGCATATGATAGAGTTGACAGAGATGCCCTGTGGAAGGTATTAAGAATGTATGGTGTGGGAGGAAAGTTGTTAGAAGCAGTGAAAAGTTTTTATCGAGGATGTAAGGCATGTGTACGTGTAGGAAGAGAGGAAAGTGATTGGTTCTCAGTGAAAGTAGGTTTGCGGCAGGGGTGTGTGATGTCTCCATGGTTGTTTAATTTGTTTATGGATGGGGTTGTTAGGGAGGTATGTGCAAGAGTTTTGGAAAGAGGGGCAAGTATGAAGTCTGTTGGGGATGAGAGAGCTTGAGAAGTGAGTCAGTTGTTGTTCGCTGATGATACAGCGCTGGTGGCTGATTCATGTGAGAAACTGCAGAAGCTGGTGACTGAGTTTGGTAAAGTGTGTGGAAGAAGAAAGTTAAGAATAAATGTGAATAAGAGCAAGGTTATTAGGTACAGTAGGGTTGAGGGTCAAGTCAATTGGGAGGTGAGTTTGAATGGAGAAAAACTGGAGGAAGTGAAGTGTTTTAGATATCTGGGAGTGGATCTGGCAGCGGATGGAACCATGGAAGCTGACGTGGATCATAGGGTGGGGTAGGGGGCGAAAATTCTTGGGGCCTTGAAGAATGTGTGGAAGTCGAGAACATTATCTCGGAAAGGAAAAATGGGTATGTTTGAAGGAATAGTGGTTCCAACAATGTTGTATGTTTGCGAGGCGTGGGCTATGGATAGAGTTGTGCGCAGAAGGATGGATGTGCTGGAAATGAGATGTTTGAGGACAATGTGTGGTGTGAGGTGGTTTGATCGAGTGAGTAACGTAAGGGTAAGAGAGATGTGTGGAAATAAAAAGAGCTTGGTTGAGAGAGCAGAAGAGTGTATTTTGAAGTGGTTTGGGCACATGGAGAGAATGAGTGAGGAAAGATTGACCAAGAGGATATATGTGTCGGAGGTGGAGGGAACGAGGAGAAGAGGGAGACCAAATTGGAGGTGGAAATATAGAGTGAAAAAGATTTTGTGTGATCGGGGCCTGAACATGCAGGAGGGTGAAAGGAGGGCAAGGAATAGAGTGAATTGGAGCGATGTGGTATACCGGGGTTGACGTGCTGTCATTGGATTGAATCAAGGCATGTGAAGCGTCTGGGGTAAACCATGGAAAGCTATGTAGGTATGTATATCTGCTTGTGTGGACGTATGTATATACATGTGTATGGGGGGGGGTTGGGCCATTTCTTTCGTCTGTTTCCTTGCGCTACCTCGCAAACGCGGGAGACAGCGACAAAGTATATTAAAAAAAAAAATAATAACATTCTATCACATACTCCCAGAGCTCCTATTTCAGGAGTAGTGCTACTCCTTTCCTTGCTTTTATCCTCTCACTAACACCTGACTTTAATCCCAAGACATTCCCAAACCACTCTTCCCCTTTACCCTTGAGCTTCGTTTCACTCAGAGCCAAAACATCCAGGCTCCTTTCCTCAAACATACTACCTATCTTTCTTTTTTACATCTTGGTTACATCCACACTCATTTAGACACCCCAATCTGAGTCTTCGAGGAGAATAAGCACTTCCCGCCTGACTCTTTCTTCTGTTTCCCATTTTAGAAAGTTAATATATAAGGAGGGGAGGATTTCTGGCTCCCGCTTCCGTCCCCTCTAGTCGCCTTCTACGACTCGCGAGGAATGCCTGGGAAGTATATATATATATATATATATATATATATATATATATATATATATATATATATATATATATATATATATATATACATATATTCTTTTTTTTTCGTTTTGCTTTGTCGCTGTTTCCCGCGTTTGCGAGGTAGCTCAAGGAAACAGAAGAAAGATATGGCCCAACCCACCCTCATACACATGTATATACATACATCCACACACGCAAATATACATACCCACACAGCTTTCCATGGTTTACCCCAGACGCTTCACATGCCCTGATTCAATCCACTGGCAGCACGTCAACCCCGGTATATCACATCGATCCAATTCACTCTATTCCTTGCCCTCCTTTCACACTCCTGCATGTTCAGGCCTCGATCACACAAAATCTTTTTCACTCCATCTTTCCACCACCAATTTGGTCTTCCACTTCTCCTCGTTCCCTCCACCTCCGACACATATATCCTCTTGGTCAATCTTTCCTCACTCATTCTCTCCATGAGCCCAAACCATTTCAAAACACACTCTTCTGCTCTCTCAACCACGCTCTTTTTATTTCCACACATCTCTCTTACCCTTACGTTACTGATTCGATCAAACCACCTCACACTACACATTGTCCTCAAACATCTCATTTCCAGCACATCCATCCTCCTGCGCACAACTCTATCCATTGCCCACGCCTCGCAACCATACAACATTGTTGGAACCACTATTCCTTCAAACATACCCATTTTTGCTTTCCGAGATAATGTTCTCGACTTCCACACATTCTTCAAGGCTCCCAGGATTTTCACCCCCTCCCCCACCCTATGATCCACTTCCGCGTCCATGGTTCCATCCGCTGCCAGATCCACTCCCAGATATCTAAAACACTTTACTTCCTCCATTTTTCTCCATTCAAACTTACCTCCCAATTGCCTTTACCCTCAACACTACTGTACCTAAGAACCTTGCTCTTATTCACATTTGCTCTTAACTTTCTTCTTTCAAACACTTTACCAAACTCAGTCACAAGCTTCTGCAGTTTCTCACATGAATCAGCCACCAGCGCTGTATCATCAGCGAACAACAACTGACTCACTTCCCAAGCTCTCTCATCCCCGACAGACTTTATACTTACCCTCTTTCCAAAACTCTTCCATTCACCTCATTAACAGCCCCATCCATAAACAAATTAAACAACCATGGAGACATCACACACCCCTGCCGCAAACCTACATTCCCTGAGTACCAATGACTCTCTTCTCTTCCTACACGTACACATGCCTTACATCCTCGATAAAAACTTTTCACTGCTTCTAACAACTTGCCTCACACACCATATATTCTTAATACCTTCCAAGAG
>NW_027264630.1:0-18103 GCF_036320965.1 Panulirus ornatus | reverse complement strand
CTCCGACACATATATCCTCTGGTCAATCTTTCCTCACTCATTCTCTCCATGTGCCCAAACCATTTCAAAACACCCTCTTCTGCTCTCTCAACCACGCTCTTTTCATTTCCACACATCTCTCTCACCCTTACGTTACTTACTCGATCAAACCACCTCACACCACACATTGTCCACAAACATATCATTTCCAGCACATCCATCCTCCTGCGCACAACTCTATCCATAGCCCACGCCTCGCAACCATACAACATTGTTTGAACCACTATTCCTTCAAACATACCCATTTTTGCTTTCCGAGATAATGTTCTCGACCTCCACACATTCTTCAAGGCTCCCAGAATTCTCGCCCCCTCCCCCACCCTATGATCCACTTGCACTTCCATGGTTCCATCCGATGCCAGATCCACTCCCAAATATCTAAAACACTTTACTTCCTCCAGTTTTTCTCCATTCAAACTTACCTCCCAATTGACTTGACCCTCAACCCTACTGTACCTTGCTCTTATTCACATTTACTATTAACTTTCTTTCACACACTTTACCAAACTCAGTCACCAGCTTCTGCAGTTTCTCACATGAATCAGCCACCAGCGCTGTATCATCAGCGAACAACAATTGACTCACTTCCCAAGCTCTCTCATTCCCAACAGACTTCATACTTGCTCCTCTTTCCAAAACTCTTGCATTCACCTCCCTAACAACACCATCCATAAACAAATTAAACAACCATGGAGACATCACACACCCCTGCCGCAAACCTACATTCACTGAGAACCAATCACTTTCCCTCTCTTCCTACTCGTACACATGCCTTACATCCTCGATAAAAACTTTTCACTGCTTCTAACAACTTTCCTCCCACACCATATATTCTTAATACCTTCCACAGAGCATCTTCGGAAGTAATCGTGTTTAATTTTCCCGTGGGCTTATAGGACTAAAATATGTATATATATATATATATATATATATAATATAATATATTTTAATATATATATATATTATATTATATATATATATATATATATATATATATATATATATGAATTTATGTATATAAAGAAAGCTGAGAGTGAATGTGAATAAGAGCAAGGTTATTAGGTACAGTAGGGTTGAGGGACAAGTCAATTGAGAGGTAAGTTTGTATGGAGAAAACTGGAGGAAGTGAAGTGTTTTAGATATCTGAGAGTGGATTTGGCAGTGGATGGAATCATGGAATTGGAAGTGAGTCATAAGATGGGTTGAGAGAGCAGAAGAGGGGTGTTTTGAAAGGGTGTGGTCACATGGAGAGAATGAGTGAGGAAAGATTGACGAAGAGGATATATGTGTCAGAGGTGGAGGGAACGAGAAGTAGGAGACCAAATTGGAGGTGGAAAGATGGAGTGAAAAAGATTTTGAGTGATTGGGGACTGAACATGCAGGAGGGTGAAAGGCGTGCAAGGAATAGAGTGAATTGGAACGATGTGGTATACCAGGGTTGATGTGCTGTCAATGGATTGAACCAGGGCATGTCAAGCGTCTAGGGTAAACCATGGAAATTTCTGTGGGGCCTGGATGTGGAAAGGGAGCTGTGGTTTCGGTGCATTTTGTATGACAGCTAGAGACTGAGTGTGAACAAATGTGGCCTTTGTTGTCTTTTCCTAGCGCTACCTCGCGCACATAAGGGGAGAGGGGGTTGTCATTTAATGTGTGGTGGGGCAGCGACAGGAATGAATAAGAGCAGACAGCATGAATTATGTACAGGTGTATATATGTATATGTCTGTGTGTGTATATACATTTATACGTTGAGATGTATAGGTATGTATATGTGCGTGTGTGGACGTGTATGTATATACATGTTTATGTGGATGGGTTGGGCAATTCTTTCGTCTGTTTCCTTGCGCTACCTCGCTAACGCGGGAGACGGCGCCAAAGTATAATATAATAGATATATATATATATATATATATATATATATATATATATATATATATATATATATATATATATATATATATATATATCAGAAAAGAAGAGTGAATGTTGGGGTGAAGAGGGTGGTGAGAGTAAGTGAGCTTGGGAAGGAGACCTGTGTGAGGAAGTACCAGGAGAGACTGAGTACAGAATGGAAAAAGGTGAGAACAATGGAAGTAAGGGGAGTGGGGGAGGAATGGGATGTATTTAGGGAATCAGTGATGGATTGCGCAAAAGATGCTTGTGGCATGAGAAGAGTGGGAGGTGGGTTGATTAGAAAGGGTAGTGAGTGGTGGGATGAAGAAGTAAGAGTATTAGTGAAAGAGAAGAGAGAGGCATTTGGACGATTTTTGCAGGGAAAAAATGCAATTGATTGGGAGATGTATAAAAGAAAGAGACAGGAGGTCAAGAGAAAGGTGCAAGAGGTGAAAAAAAGGGCAAATGAGAGTTGGGGTGAGAGAGTATCATTAAATTTTAGGGAGAATAAAAAGATGTTCTGGAAGGAGGTAAATAAAGTGCGTAAGACAAGGGAGCAAATGGGAACTTCAGTGAAGGGCGCAAATGGGGAGGTGATAACAAGTAGTGGTGATGTGAGAAGGAGATGGAGTGAGTATTTTGAAGGTTTGTTGAATGTGTTTGATGATAGAGTGGCAGATATAGGGTGTTTTGGTCGAGGTGGTGTGCAAAGTGAGAGGGTTAAGGAAAATGATTTGGTAAACAGAGAAGAGGTAGTGAAAGCTTTGCGGAAGATGAAAGCCGGCAAGGCAGCAGGTTTGGATGGTATTGCAGTGGAATTTATTAAAAAAGGGGGTGACTGTATTGTTGACTGGTTGGTAAGGTTATTTAATGTATGTATGACTCATGGTGAGGTGCCTGAGGATTGGCGGAATGCGTGCATAGTGCCATTGTACAAAGGCAAAGGGGATAAGAGTGAGTGCTCAAATTACAGAGGTATAAGTTTGTTGAGTATTCCTGGTAAATTATATGGGAGGGTATTGATTGAGAGGGTGAAGGCATGTACAGAGCATCAGATTGGGGAAGAGCAGTGTGGTTTCAGAAGTGGTAGAGGATGTGTGGATCAGGTGTTTGCTTTGAAGAATGTATGTGAGAAATACTTAGAAAAGCAAATGGATTTGTATGTAGCATTTATGGATCTGGAGAAGGCATATGATAGAGTTGATAGAGATGCTCTGTGGAAGGTATTAAGAATATATGGTGTGGGAGGAAAGTTGTTAGAAGCAGTGAAAAGTTTTTATCGAGGATGTAAGGCATGTGTACGTGTAGGAAGAGAGGAAAGTGATTGGTTCTCAGTGAATGTAGGTTTGCGGCAGGGGTGTGTGATGTCTCCATGGTTGTTTAATTTGTTTATGGATGGGGTTGTTAGGGAGGTAAATGCAAGAGTTTTGGACAGAGGGGCAAGTATGAAGTCTGTTGGGGATGAGAGAGCTTGGGAAGTGAGTCAGTTGTTGATCGCTGATGATACAGCGCTGGTGGCTGATTCATGTGAGAAACTGCAGAAGCTGGTGACTGAGTTTGGTAAAGTGTGTGGAAGAAGAAAGTTAAAGTAAATGTGAATAAGAGCAAGGTTATTAGGTACAGTAGGGTTGAGGGTCAAGTCAATTGGGAGGTGAGTTTGAATGGAGAAAAACTGGAGGAAGTGAAGTGTTTTAGATATCTGGGAGTGGATCTGGCAGCGGATGGAACCATGGAAGCGGAAGTGGATCATAGGGTGGGGGAGGGGGCGAAAATTCTGGGGGCCTTGAAGAATGTGTGGAAGTCGAGAACATTATCTCGGAAAGCAAAAATGGGTATGTTTGAAGGAATAGTGGTTCCAACAATGTTGTATGGTTGCGAGGCGTGGGCTATGGATAGAGTTGTGCGCAGGAGGATGGATGTGCTGGAAATGAGATGTTTGAGGACAATGTGTGGTGTGAGGTGGTTTGATCGAGTGAGTAACGTAAGGGTAAGAGAGATGTGTGGAAATAAAAAGAGCGTGGTTGAGAGAGCAGAAGAGGGTGTTTTGAAGTGGTTTGGGCACATGGAGAGAATAAGTGAGGAAAGATTGACCAAGAAGATATATGTGTCGGAGGTGGAGGGAACGAGGAGAAGAGGGAGACCAAATTGGAGGTGGAAAGATGGAGTGAAAAAGATTTTGTGTGATCGGGGCCTGAACATGCAGGAGGGTGAAAGGAGGGCAAGGAATAGAGTGAATTGGAGCGATGTGGTATACCGGGGTTGACGTGCTGTCAGTGGATTGAATCAAGGCATGTGAAGCGTCTGGGGTAAACCATGGAAAGCTGTGTAGGTATGTATATTTGCGTGTGTGGACGTATGTATATACATGTGTATGGGGGGTGGGTTGAGCCATTTCTTTCGTCTGTTTCCTTGCGCTACCTCGCAAACGCCGGAGACAGCGACAAAGTATAGTATAAAATAATAATATATATATATATATATATATATATATATATATATATATATATATATATATATATATATATATATATATATATATGTGCTGAGAAAGGACTGATGATTGGGAATACCTGGTTTAAAAAGCGAGATATACATAAGTATACTTATGTAAGTAGGAGAGATGGCCAGAGAGCGTTATTGGATTACGTGTTAATTGACAGGCGCGCGAAAGAGAGACTTTTGGATGTTAATGTGCTGAGAGGTGCAACTGGAGGGATGTCTGATCATTACCTTGTGGAGGCTAAGGTGAAGATTTGTATGGGTTTTCAGAAAAGAAGAGTGAATGTTGGGGTGAAGAGGGTGGTGAGAGTAAGTGAGCTTCGGAAGGAGACTTGTGTGAGGAAGTACCAGGAGAGACTGAGTACAGAATGGAAAAAGGTGAGAATAATGGAAGTAAGGGGAGTGGGGGAGGAATGGGATGTATTTAGGGAATCAGTGATGGATTGCGCAAAAGATGCATGTGGCATGAGAAGAGTGGGAGGTGGGTTGATTAGAAAGGGTAGTGAGTGATGGGATGAAGAAGTAAGAGTATTAGTGAAAGAGAAGAGAGAGGCATTTGGACGATTTTTGCAGGGAAAAAATGATATTGAGTGGGAGACGTATAAAAGAAAGAGGCAGGAGGTCAAGAGAAAGGTGCCAGAGGTGAAAAAAAGGGCAAATGAGAGTTGGGGTGAGAGAGTATCATTAAATTTTAGGGAGAATAAAAAGATGTTCTGGAAGGAGGTAAATAAAGTGCGTAAGACAAGGGAGCAAATGGGAACTTCAGTGAAGGGCGCAAATGGGGAGGTGATAACAAGTAGTGGTAATGTGAGAAGGAGATGGAGTGAGTATTTTGAAGGTTTGTTGAATGTGTTTGATGATAGAGTGGCAGATATAGGGTGTTTTGGTCGAGGTGGTGTGCAAAGTGCGAGGGTTAGGGAAAATGAGTTGGTAAACAGAGAAGAGGTAGTAAAAGCTTTGCGGAAGATGAAAGCCGGCAAGGCAGCAGGTTTGGATAGTATTGCAGTGGAATTTATTATAAAAGGGGGTGACTGTATTGTTGACTGGTTGGTAAGGTTATTTAATGTATGTATAGCCCACGCCGCGCAACCATACAACAATGTTGGAACTACTATTCTCTCAAACATACCCATTTTTGCTTTCCGAGATAATGTTCTCGACTTTCACACATTCTTCAACACTCCTAGAATTCTCACCTCCTCTCCCACCCTATGATTCGCTTCCGCTTGCATGTCTCAATTCGCTGCCAAATCCACTCCAAGATATCTAAAACACTTCACTTCCTCCTGTTTTTCTCCATTCAAACTTACCTCCCAATTGACTGGATCCTCAACCCTACTGTACCTAATAACCTTGCTCTTATTCACATTTACTCTCAACTTTCTTCTTTCACACACTTTACCAAACCCAGTCACCAGCTTCGGCAGTTTTTCATATGAATCAGCCACCAGCGATGTATCATCAGAGAACAACAACTGACTCACTTCCCAAGCTTTCACGTCCACAACAGACTGCATACTTGCCCCTCTTTCGAAAACTCTTGCATTTACCTCCCTAACAACCCCATCCATAAACAAATTAAATAATAATAGAGACATCACACACCCCTGCCGCATGCCTACATTCACTGAGAACCAATCACTTTCCTCTCTTCCTACATGTACAAGTGCCTTACATTCTCGATAAAAACTTTTCACTGCTTCTAACAACTTGCCTCCCACAACATATATTCTTAATACCTTCCATATACCATCTTTATCAACTCTCTCGTATGTCGTCTCCAGATACATAAATGCTATATACAAATCCATTTGCTTTTCTAAGTATTTCTCACATACATTCTTCAAAGCAAATACCTACTCCACACATCCTCTACTACTTCTGAAACCACACTGCTCCTCCCCAGTCTGATGCTCTGTACATGCCATCACCCTCTCAATCAGTGCCCTCCCATATAATTTCCCACGAATACTAAACAAACTAATACCTCTGAAATTTGAGCACTCACCTTTGTCCCATTTGCCTTTGTACTATTACTATTGCACTATGCACGCATTCCGCCAATCCTCAGGCATCTCACCATGAATCATACACGTATTGAATAACCTTACCAACCAGTTAGCAATACAGTCACCACCTTTTTTAATAAATTTCACTGCAGTATCATCTAAACCCGCTGCCTTGCCGGCTTTCATATTCCGCAAAGCTTTTGCTACCTCTTTGTTTATGAAATCATCCTCCCTAACCCTCTCACTTTGCACGCCACCTCGACCAAAACACCCTATATCTGCCACTTTATCATCAAACACATTCAACAAACATTCAAAATACTCACTCCATCTCCTTCTCACATCACCACTACTTATTATCACCTCCCCATTAACCCCCTTCACTGAAGTTCCCATTTGTTCCCTTGCCTTACGCACTTTATTTGCCTCCTTCCAAAACATCTTTTTATTCTCCCTAAAATTTAATGATACTCTCTCACTCGAAGTCTCATTTGCTCTCTTTTTCACCACTTGCACCTTTCTTTTGACCTCCTGTCTCTTTCTTTTATACATCTCCCACTCTTTTGCATTATTTCCCTGCAAAAATTGTCCAAATGCCTCTCTCTTCTCTTTCACTAATGCTCTTACTTCTTCATCCCACCACTCACTACCCTTTCTAATCTGCCCACCTCCCACTCTTCTCATGCCACAAGCATCTTTTGCGCAAGCCATCACTGCTTCCCTAAATACATCCCAGTCCTCTCCCACTCCCCTGACGTCCTTTGTTCTCACCTTTTTCCATTCTGTACTCAGTCTCTACTGGTACTTCATCACTCAAGCCTCCTTCCTAAGCTCACTAACTCTCACCACTCTCTTCACCCCAACATTCTCTCTCTTTTCTGAAAACCCCAGAAATCTTCACCTTCGCCTCCACAAGATAATGATCAGACATCCCTCCAGTTGCACCTCTCAGCTTATCAATATCCAAAAGTCTCTCTTTAGCGTGCCTATCAATTAACAAGTCTTTCAATAATGCTCTCTGGTCATCTCTCCTACTTACAAACGTATACTTATGTATATCTCTCTTTTTAAACCTTTTTTCTAATCATCACTCCTTTTTCAGCAAATAAATCTACAAGCTCTTCACCATTTCCATTTACAACACTGAACACCCCATGTATACCAATTATTCCCTCAACTGCCACATTACTCACCTTTGCATTTAAATCACCCATCACTATAGCCTGGTCTCGTGCATTAAAACCACTAACACACTCATTCCGCTGTTCCCAAAACAGTTGCCTCTCATGATCTTTCTTCTCATGCCCAGGTGCCTATGCACCAATAATCATCCATCTCTCTCCATCAACTTTCAGTTTTACCCATATCAATATAGAGTTTCCTTTCTTACAATCTATCACATACTCCCACCACTCATGTTTCAGGAGTACTGCTACTCCTTCCCTTGCTCTTGTCCTCTCACTAACCCCTGACTTTACTCCCAAGACATTCCCAAACCACTCTTCCCCTTTACCCTTGAGCTTCGTTTCACTCAGAGCCAAAACATCCATGTTCCTTTCCTCAAACATACTACCTATCTCTCTTTTTTTCTCATCTTGGTTACATCCACACACATTTAGACACCCCAATCTGAACCTTCGAGGAGGATGAGCACTCCCCGCGTGATTTCTTCTTCTGTTTCCCCTTTTAGAAAGTTAAAATACATGGAGGGGAGGGTGTGTGTATGTATATATATGTATACAATGAAATGTATAGGTATGTATATGTGCGCGTGTGGACTTGTATTCATACATGTGTATGTGGGTGGGTTGGGCCATTCGTCCCTTGCGCTGCCTCGCTGACTCGGGAGACAGCGACAAAGAATAATGAATAATATATATATATATATATATATATATATATATATATATATATATATATATATATATATATATATATATCTTAGAGTAGGTCCGCAAAATATCTACTTGCAGTTTTACCGGTTCAAGTGTGAGGCTAACTATGCCAAAGGTTCCTGCGCAACGTGAAGATAAATCTTCCTTTGAGAGTGAGAGATAGAACTTTCTCTAAATCAGTTTGCTTATAGATTTTTCACGTTTTCATCTATCACTAAGATATTGAAAAAATTACCAAATATCTGAAGAGAGAGAGAGAGAGAGAGAGAGAGAGAGAGAGAGAGAGAGAGAGAGAGAGAGAGAGAGAGAGAGAGAGAGAGAGAGAGAGAGAGAGAGAGGAGCAGACGTAATATCAATCATATTTAGACAATTCTACGGTCAGTATTTGCTTCTATTTCCGATTATGCCGGGATATATTTCCCTTGATTCCCATTATCCTGTCTGTCCGGCTGAGGGTATTTACCTAGACAACATCCCTCGCCGTGGAGCCTCCTATCACTGATGAAAACTGGAAAGATAAACACAGAAATAAACTGGGTTCTGCGACAGCCCGCATGTCCCTACTGCTAAATTTACAGACACTAGTTCTGCAGGTATTTAAACTCTTGTTATCAGGAGTTTGCTAACTCTGTCGTGTGACGCGTTGAACTAAACTGTGTGTAAATGAGAGATGTGGCGATGTTACTCATTTTCTTACTCAAATGATAAACTCTGTTGTTTGTCCACCTAACCCAATTACATACATCAAAGTGCAGAACTCATCAGCAATGCTAATATGATGAAAAGATACATTCAGTTGCTATATCTATTGCACAGGTGAAGAATTTATCTCACACAGAAAAAATAATGATATTGTAACTAATCATCACTAAAGCACGATATATATGGTATTTTGACTGTGAAGATGTACGTGCCTCACACATGTGCTGATCCAAAGCGTAGAAAGTAACCAACTCTGCCATCATCTTAAGCAATGGAGAAGGCTATAAACAGTATAGGTGATAATGAATTTCCAGTTAGCAGGAGAGATTATGTGAAGCTGGCGTCACTTTGAAGAAATTCGGCCCGGGTGTTCATGTTGGACAACGAAGCGTTTATCCAACAGAGAGGACTGGCAATGGTTCATTTTTGAGTGCAGTGGCAGCGTCGCTTTACATGGAGGTCACGCAGAAGAAACACTATATTAATATTATGGAGAGATCATCGTGGCCTCTGTACGTGGATGACGTGTTGGTTGTACTACCTGGTGACGTAAATTTGCAATATAATCAAGAACGCCTCATTGCAAAGAACGTAACAATGTAAGTCACCGTTGAAGAGGAAGAAACCGGAGATTCAGCTCCTGGACTACGTGGCAGCAAGACATGGCGAAATCTATGATAAACTAACTAATAAGGACGAGTTCATTCACTACTTGTCCGAACATGGAATGAAGTCCGATTTTGTAATTGGTCTCATCTCACGTGTAATACGGATATGCAGAGTGAAAACAGCTATATATACAAATCTTTTAGACGCCTGGGAAAATCTATAATCTTGTTACCGAGACTATGAGAAAAGAACAAAATCGTGGGATGTCTTGATAGAACAACAGAAACAATGATGGATGATATGTTCCCGTCCCAAATTCTAACCAGGTCGCAATCATTCGAAAATACTTGGACACAAATATCAAATTGATGTCAACATACAGGAAGAAAATTTGGAATTTGGCAGAAAAAAAGAAAATGTTCAAGGCAGTAACAATCGCACAACTGATAGTTTGTCAAAGCAGTAACAATCACACAACTGATAATTTGGTATACAAAATATCCCGTGCAGGATGTAGGAAATCATATTACCGTGAAGCTGGACTGGGATTGGAAAAACAGCAAAGGGATATAAGATATCAGTGAGCTCTAATGCAAATGTCGTGCACGGAGACAATGAATATAAACTTCCAAGTGGGGAAATATATGGATGGTAGAGAAGGCTTTGAACAATATGTCAAGGAAAGCCCTGGTTGCAAAACACACACTTCTTGATGATTCTGTTAATTGAAGAGCTGAATATTTTCATTCAGATGTGTTTCACTAAGGACCATAACAATAAGGACCTTTGGGGCCTGGATGTGCATTAGGGAGCTATGGTTTCGGTGCATTACATATGACAGCTAGAGACTGAATATGAAATAATGTTGCGTTTATTTTGTGTTTTCTTAGCGCTGCCTCGCTGAAGGTGGGGGTACCGATGCTGTTTCCATTGGAGCAGGTTAGCCGGAAATGGATGTAGGCAAGCAAAAATGAATATGTACATGTGTATATATGTATATATCTGTGTTTGTGTACGTATAAGCATGTATATGTTGATATGTGTATGTATATGTATGTAGATGAGCATGTATGGGGATTTATGCATATATATGTGTAAATGAGTGGATGAGCCATTCTTCGTCTTCTTCCTGGCGGTACCTTTCTGACGCGAGAAATAGAGATTAAGTATAATGAAATGAATATATGGATTTGTATGTAGTATTTATGGATAAGGAGAAAGCATATGATAGGGTGGATAGAGATGCTTTGTGGAAGGTATTAAGAGTATATGGTGTTGGAGGTAAGTTGCTAGAGGCAGAGAAAAGTTTTTATCAAGGATGTAAGGCATGTGTACGAGTAGGAAGACAGGAAAGTGATTGGTTCCCAGTGAATGTCAGTTTGCAGCAGGGGTGCTTGATGTCCCTATGGTTGTTTAATTAGTTTATGGATGGAGTGGTTAGGGAGGTAAATGCAAGAGTTTTGGGGAGAGGGGCACGTATGCAGTCTGTTGTGGATGAGAGGGCCTTGGAAGTGAGTCAGTTGTAGTTCGCTGATGATACAGCGCTGTTGGCTAATTCGGGTGAGAAACTGCAGAAGTTGGTGACTGAATTTGGTAAAGTGTGTGATAGAAGATAGTTGAGCGTAAATGTGAATAAGAGCAAGGTTATTAAGTTCAGTAGGGTTGACGGACAAGTTAACTCAGAGGTAAGTTTGAATGGAGGAAAACTGGAGGAAGTGAAGTGTTTTAGATATCTGGTACTGGACTTAGAAGCGAATGAAACCATGGAAACGGAAGTGGGTCACAGGGTGGGGGAGGTGGCGAAGGTTCTGGGAGCGTTGAAGAATGTGTGGAAGGCGAGAACGTTATCTCGGAGAGCAAAAATGGGTATGTTTGAAGGTATGGTGGTTCCAACAATGTTATATGGTTGCGAGGCATGGGCTATAGATAGGGGTCTGCGGAAGAGTGGATGTGTGGATGTGCTGGAAATGAAATGTTTGAGGACAATATGTGGTGTGAGGTGGTTTGATCGAGTAAGCAATGAAAGGGTAAGAGAGATGTGTAGTAATGAAAAGAGTGTTGCTGGTAGAGCAGAAGAGGGGGTGTTGAAATGGTTTGGTCACATGGAGAGATTGATTGAGGAGAGGTTGACAAAGAGGATATTAGTGTCAGAGGCGGAGGGGACAAGGGGTAGAATGGTTTGGAAAAGTCTTGCGAGTAAAGTCAGTGGTTAGTGAGAGGACAAGAGGTAAGGACGGGGTAGCACTACTCCTGACGTAGGAGTTGTTGGAGTGTGTGACGGAGTATAAGAAAGTAAGTTCTAGTTTGAGGTGGGTAAAACTGAAAGTGGATGGAGAGATATGGGTGATTATTGGTGCATATGCACCTGGTCATGAGAAGAAAGACCATGAGATGCAAGTGTTTTGGGAGCAGCTGAGTGATTGTGTCAGCAGCTTTGGTGCATGGGACCGGGTATAAGTGATGGGTGATTTAAATGCGAGGGTGAGTAATGTAGCTGTGGAGGGTATAATTGGTGTACAGAGGGCATTCAGTGTTTTAAATGGTAATGGTGAAAAGCTTGTGGATTTGTGTGCCAAAGAATAGACTGGTAATTGGGAACTTGATTTAAAAAGAGAGATATGCATAAGAATACCTTAGTAGGAGAGATGGTCAAACAACAATACTGAGTTATATGTTAATAGATACGAGTGTAAATGAGAAACTTTTGGATACTAATGTGCTGAGAGGGGCAGCTGGAGGGATGTCTAATCGCTATTTTGTAGAGGCGAAGATGAAGTTTTGTAGAGGTTTTCAAAAAGGAGGAGAGATTATTGGAGAGAAGAGAGTGGTGGGAGTAAGTGAGCTTGGAAAGGAGACTTGTGTGAGGAAGTACCAGGAGAGACTGAATGTAAAATAGCAAAAGGTGGGAGCAAAATGACGTGAGGGGAGTCGGTGAGGAATGGGATGTACCTAGGGAAGCAGTGATGGTATGTGCAAAATATGCATGTGGCATGAGAAAAGTAGGAGGTGGGTAGATTAGGAAGGGAAGTGAGTGGTGGAATGAAGAAGTAGTTGTTAGTGAAAGAGAAAAGCGAAAGGTTTGGATGATACTAACAAGGAAGAAGTGCAAAGAGTGGCAGATATAGGGTGTTTTGGTCGGGGTCGGTGTGCAAAGTGAGAGGGTCAGGTAGAATGGTTTGGTTAAGGGAGAAGAGGTGGTGATATCCTTGCGGAATATGAGATTCGGCAAAGCTGTGGGTTTGGATGCTATTGCAGCAGAGTTTATTAAGAAAGGGGTGACTGTGTTGTTGATTGGTTAGTAAGGATATTCAGTGTATGTATGGATCATGATAAAGTGCCTGGGGATTGTCGGAATTCATGCATAGTGCTATTGTACGAAGGGAAAGGAAATAGTGTTCAAACTACTGAGGCATAAATTTCCTGAGTATTCCTAGAAAATTGTATGGTAGGGTATTGACTGAAAAGGTGAAGGTGAAGCATCGAACTGGGGAGGAGCATTGTGGTTTCAGAAGTGGTAGAGAATGTGTGGATCAGGTTTGAGGAATATGCGTGGGAAATGTTTACGAAATCATATGGATTTGTATGTAGCATTTATGGATCTGGGGAAGGCATATGATAGGGTTGATAGAGATGCTTTGTGGAAGGTCTTAAGAGTATATAGCGTGGGAGGTAAGCTACAAGAAGAAATGAAAAGTTTTTATGAAGGATGTAAGGCAAGTGTACGAGTAGGAAGAGAGGAGAGTGATTGGTTCCCAGTGAAAGTCGGTTAGCAACAGGGGTGTGTGATGTCCCCATGGCTGTTTAGTATTCTTATGGATGGGGTCGTTAGGGAGATAAATGCAAGAGTTTTGGAGAGAGGGGCGAGTATGCAGTCTGTTGGGGAAGAGATGGCCTGGGCAGTGAGTCAGTTGTTGTTCGCCGATGATGCAACGCCGGTGACTGATTCGAGTGAGAAACTGCAGAAGTTGGTGACTGAGTTTGGAAAAGTGTTTGAAAGGAGAAAGTTGATAGCACATGTGAATAAGAGCAAGTATATTAGGTTCAGTACGGTTGAAGGACAAGTTAATTGGGATGTAGGTTTGAATGGAGAAAGTTTGGAGGAAGTGAAGTGTTTTAGAAATTTGGAAGTGGACTTGGCAGCGAATGGAACCATGGTTGAGGAAGTGAGTCTTAGGGTGGGGGTGGGGCGAAAGTGTAAAAGGGGAGAACGTTATCTCGGAGAGGAAGAATGTGTATGTTTGAAGGAATGATAGTTCCAATAATATTATATGGTTGCGATGCACGGGCTATAGATGGGGTTGTACCGACTAGAGTGAATGTGTTGGAAATTAAATGTTTAAAGACAATATGTAGTGTGAAGTGGTTTGATGGAGCAAGTAATGAAAGGGTAAGAGAGATGTGTGGTGATAAAAAGAGTGTGGTTAAGAGAGCAGTAGAGGGTGTGTTGAAATTGTTGGACACATGGAGAGAATGAGTGAGAAAAGGTTGACAAAGATGATATATGAGTAAGAGGTGGAGGGAACAAGGAGAAGCGGGAGACCAAATTGGAGGTGAAAGGATGGAGTGAAAAAGATTTTGAGCGATCGGGGCTTGAACATACATGAGGGTGTAAGGCATGCAAGGAATAGAGTGAATTGGAGCGATGTGTTAAACCTGGGCCTGGATGTGGATTGGGAGCTGTGGTTTCGATGCATTCCACATGACAGCTAGAATTTGGGCGTTTTTTTTTATCTTTTCCTGGTGATACCGCATTTTTTTTTGGGGGGGGGATGCTATTTCATATGTGGCGGGTCGGCAACGGGAATGGATGAGGGCAGCAAGTATGAATCTGTACATGTGTTTATATGCATATGTATGTGTGTATGTACGTATACTTTGAAATATATACGTATGGATATGTAAATGTATGGGCGTTTATGTATGTATGTAGTTGGGTTGGGCCATTCGTCGTCTGTTTCCTCGCGCTAAATAGGTGACGTGGGAGATGGCGATTAAGTATGATGAATAAGTATAAGTGAATGGTTCCCTGCTAATCTCGGTTTGTGGCACGGGTGCGTGATGTCTCCATGGTTGCTTAATTTGTTTATGGATTGGGTGCTTAGAGAGGTGAATATAAGAGTTTTTTCAGTTGATGTTCGCTGATGATACAGCTCTGGTGGCTGATTCGGGTGAGAAACTGCAGAAGTTGGGGACTGAGTTTGATAAAGTGTGTGAAAGAAGAAAGCTGAAACTAAATGTGGATAAGTGGAAGCTTATTAGGTGCAGTAGGGTTGAGGGACAAGTTAATTGGGAAGTAAGTTTGACTGGAGAAAAACTGAAGGAAGTGAAGTGTTTTATATATCTGGGAGTAGATTTAGCAGCGGATTGAAACATGGAAGCGGAAGTGAGTCACATGGTGGGTGAGGGGACGAAGATTTTGGGAGCGTTGAAGAATGTTTGGAAGGCGAGAATGTTATCTCGGAGAGCAAAAATGGGTATGTTTGAAGAAAGAGTGGTTCCAACAGTACTATATGGTTGCGAGGCATGAGCTATTGATAGGGTTGTGCGGAGGAGGGTGGATGTGTTGAAAATGAGATGTTTGAGGACAACATGTGGTGTGAGGTGGTTTGATGGATTAAGTAATGAAAGGATAAGAGCGATGTTTCGTAATATAAATAGTGTGGTTGAGAGAGCAGAAGAGATTGTGTTGATATGGTTTGGTCACATGAAGAGAATGAGTGAGGAAAGAGTGAAAAAGAGAATAAATGTGTCAGAGGGGGAGGGAACAAGAAGTGGGAGACCAAATTGGAGGTGGAAGGATGGAATGAATAAGATTTTGAGTGATCGGGGCCTGAACTTACAGGAGGGTGAAAAGCGTGCAAGGAATAGAGTGAATTGGAACGATGTGGAATACCGAGGTCGACGGTGCTGTCAATGGATTGAACCAGGGAATATGAAGCGTCTGGGGTAAACCATGTCAAGTTTTGTGAGGCCTGGATGCGGAAAGGGTACTGCGGTTTCGGTGCACTACACATGACAGCTAGTGTAGGGGGAGGGGGGGGTGCCATTTCATGCGTGGCGGGGTGGCGACGGGAACTGCTGAGGGTAGGAAGTATGAATATGTACATATACATATGTACAATATGTATATTATGTACATGTATGTACATATGTACAATCGCAAGTTTACCAAATGGCGTCCTAGCTACGTCACTTCGTTGTATATCAACTGATTGTAATATTTTTCTCTTGTGTCTCCCCTGATTAAGTGATTATAACACGAAAGTACCCAATGGAACCCATCGCATTTCATTTTTCCAGTGGACTCTTAGGAATATATATATATATATATATATATATATATATATATATATATATATATATATATATATATATATATATATATATATATATATATATATATATATATATATATATATATATATATATATATATATATATATATATATATATATATAAGTCAATTGGTAGGTAAGTTTGAATGGAGAAAAACTGGAGAAGTAAAGTGTTTTAGATATCTGGGAGTGGATCTGGCAGCGGATGGAACCATGGAAGCGGAAGTGGATCATAGGGTGGGGGAGGGGGCGAAAATCCTGGGAGCCTTGAAGAATGTGTGGAAGTCGAGAACATTATCTCGGAAAGCAAAAATGGGTATGTTTTGAAGGAATAGTGGTTCCAACAATGTTGTATGGTTGCGAGGCGTGGGCTATGGATAGAGTTGTGCGCAGGAGGGTGGATGTGCTGGAAATGAGATGTTTGAGGACAATGTGTGGTGTGAGGTGGTTTGATCGAGTAAGTAACGTAAGGGTAAGAGAGATTTGTGGAAATAAAAAGAGCGTGGTTGAAAGAGCAGAAGAGCGTGTTTTGAAATGGTTTGGGCACATGGAGAGAATGAGTGAGGAAAGATTGACCAAGAGGATATATGTGTCGGAGGTGGAGGGAACGAGGAGAAGTGGGAGACCAAATTGGAGGTGGAAAGATGGAGTTAAAAGATTTTGTGTGATCGGGGCCTGAACATGCAGGAGGGTGAAAGGAGGGCAAGGAATAGAGTGAATTGGATCGATATGGTATACCGGGGTTGACGTGCTGTCAGTGGATTGAATCAGGGCATGTAAAGCGTCTGGGGTAAACCATGGAAAGCTGTGTAGGTATGTATATTTGCGTGTGTGGACGTGTATGTATATACATGTGTATGGGGGTGGGTTGGGCCATTTCTTTCATCTGTTTCCTTGCGCTACCTCGCAAACGCGGGAGACAGCGACAAAGCAAAAAAAAAAAAGAAAAAAATACATATATATATATATATATATATATATATATATATATATATATATATATATATAACCCAAAGTCTGAACACCGGTGTAGTGAACATGCAAATGAGTTGAAAAGGAGTCAGTTTTACTTGTAATACAAAAGGATTATGGCACCAACAGTTGATGTTCCAGCACCAGCAGTGGGATCGGGAGATGGTATCAATGCTGTCTTATTAGGGCCGCCTGGCTCTGGCAAAGGCACCCAGGCTCAAAGATTAAAGACGCGTTACTGTGTGTGTCACTTAGCAACTGGTGATTTACTGAGAGCAGACGTGGCATCTGGATCTGATCTTGGTAAAGAGTTGAAGAAAATCATGGATTGAGGGAAACTGGTGAGTGATGATTTAGTGGTAAACATGATAGAGCAAAATCTCAACAAGCCTGAATGCAAGAATGGCTTCATCCTCGATGGTTTTCCTCGCACAGGCACTCAGGCTAAGCTGGATGGAATGTTAGAGATACGGAAACAGAAGCTAGACTCAGTGGTTGAATTTGGCATCGAAGATGATCTTCTGGTTCGACGCATCACTGGAAGATTCTTTCACCCAGCCTCTGGTCGATCTTACCATGAGGAGTTTTATCCTCCCAAAACTCCTATGACTGATGATATTACTGGAGAACCACTCATTAAGAGGTCAGATGATAATCCTGAAACACTGATACGAAAATTAGCAGCATATCACAAGCAGACAGTTCCTCTTGTGAGTTATTATGCAAAGAAAGGCCTTCACCACCGGATAGATGCCTCCCGCCCTGCAGCTGAAGTTTTCAGTACCATCAACACAATTTTTGAAAATGCTAAGAAGTTTGCATCCAGTTTAGGAGTGCAGTAATGAGATAATGATAAGTGGCAGGTATTCCTTATAGTTCCTGAAACAACCAGCAGATGTGACTGCCATTAATGAAAGTTTTAAAATTTGGGTAAGGAATGGTGTAGTTGCTGTTTGCAGCTGCCTTCAAACAGCGGATATAACTGCAAGTGTTGTTAAGGTTGATTTTTCTTCATTTTGTAAAAATGGAAGACAAACAAGATAGGATATAAAGGAGCCATAATACAGACATAAATAAAGTTGATATTGGATGTCTTCATAATACCTACAACATCTAATACATATATCTATATATAGTATATGTTATATTTA